>NC_056725.1:629804352-629854352 GCF_019279795.1 Protopterus annectens | reverse complement strand
TAATTAATTGCCGTTTAGATGAGTCTTTTATAGGTTCTTGAACTGAGTAGGGTGACTTATGTTTAGAATATTCTGAGGGATGGAATTCCATGCTTTTTAGATGTGATTGGAGTAAAGAGAATCACCAAACGTGTTGTTGGATTTTGTAACTGTTAACAGAAATTTGTTAGAGGATCTCAAGGTTCTATTATTAGTGTGGGTTAGTACTAAGGTGTGGAGGGCCGGACATTTATCAGTTTGATGTATGATAGAGTAGGTTAGTGTAAGTTGTTTTAAGGATAGGAGAGTGGGTAGTTCTAGCCATTTGAGTTGTTGTAGATTAACACAGTGATGGGTTCTGTGATGTAGGTTTGCAGTGAATTTGGCGATCTTATGGTAGTATGTTTCTAGCTTGTTTAAGTCAGTTTTTTTGAGGTTTGTAAATATATAAACAAGTGTAAATAATCCACCTTATAGCAAACATTTTGAAACAATGTTTTCCATGAAGAATGTCAATCAGCAAAAGAGTTTTCTGAATTTTTTTTTGTTAATTTATAACCATATTGCTATTGTAGCATTTTGATAGTTTCAGTAGGATTCACTGTAATGTGATACAATTTTTGTTAGAACATTGAGCATATGATTACATAGGTATGTCTCTTTTATATTATAATGCTGAAATGGCCTAATATCACTTGTTCAACTTCAACTTTAGAATTGTTTAGGTACTTTTTACAAAGTACAGGTAGCGCTGGCAAAAACAAATGCTATAAATATATACAATAAATGGAAAAAATACACAAATACAGTTATGATATCAAGTAAACCCAGCTTTAATGTACTTGAAAGTACGGAAAATGTAAACTGTATTTCTGCCAAAAAAAATGCATAATGTAGCAAAAGATGAAAAACAATTTAGACAGGTGGATTAATTAAAGGCAAATCACTAAAATACTGGCCAGACCAACTTTCCATAAAAGACACCTCAAATAAAGAAGTCATCAAAAAACTATAGAAGCACATCAGTGTTGAGGCCTCCATTAATCACCATGAAATATGATTCCCAAGGTGTAAGGAGAAATAGGAAACATAATGGCAGGCAATAGTTTCCAAATGCACCTATGAAACCAGCAATATTCTCTTGGTGTCAAATGCCTGGGAGAGCACAACACATCACTATAAACTTCTTCAAAACAAAGGAGAAGACAGTGCTACCTCTGTGTAACATATACAATGTAGTAATAACATGATGTACCAGTAAGTAACATGGCAGTGTATTCTGCTCACATTACAAATGGCAAATGTTAGCATCAGGAAGTTTCAAATAAAGGGCATTGCAGTAGACCAATAATGAAGAGGACAGTGCATGATTAACTTATAAACCTCAGCTTGAAGTATAAGGTGCATGGTCCTGAAAATATTCCATCATGTAAACATGATAGTGTCACCACTGCTAAGTATGTGACTCTAAATGCAGGATAGTTATTGAGGATCACACCTAAACTGTGCACCGTACTTACAAATGTCAGCTTATTACCACTACAGAAGATGCATTAAGGCAGTGGCATGACCATAGACTCTCTGAAAGTTGCATGAACGATCATGGTCTCAGTTTTGGATGTCAAAAGTTTCAATCAATAGAGTATAAATCATAGATGGATGGCCTTCAAGTCATTAGCAAGGAAGTACACATTTACTATATTCCTCTGAGGAAATGGGAGATAAATCTGGGTGGCATTAGTATAACAGTGGTTTGTAGGCTACTTCTAATCAATGTCCCAGTGGGAGCATAAAACAATGATGTGCAATGGTATAGTACTGAACCCTACTGCACTCCACAATCCAGAAGGAATAAGGCAGAAAAAAAAATAAACTGAAAGACAGATTCTAGTAATAGAAAAGTAAGGGATAAACCAGTCTATAACCATAAGAAAGAAACCACAGCAAGACTGCAACTGCTTGGTTAGGGTACTGTGATCATTGATGTCAAATGCTTCAGAGAGATCCAGTAAGACAAAAAATGACTTAAAATCCTGATCTCTGGGCAACAGGAGAGCATTCACTATTCTATTGAAAGAAGTATGGAGGGAAATTTGGACTAGAATAGACTGATTATGTTTGATTGCAGCCAAACATAGACTTCTTAATAGTCTTACTAGAAAATGAATGATGGTTTCTTGAGAATTTAGGTAATACAATAATCTTTTAAAGCATTTGCAAAAAATACAAACCTCAGTGAGAACTCTACTGTCTGAGAGACTATTGGGCCCAGCACATCCCGGCTAGCATAAACTAGTCTATGTGGACATGGATCCATCCCACAAGTTGGAGAACACATGCCTGAGATCACAGTTAACAGTCATCATAATCAGGAAGAGCAAATATTTTCCAAGAAAAGTACCAAACCCTGTGAGTAACAGAAGTAGTGTTCATGGTGCTGTGATGAGAGGGAGCAGACTTAGCGGTAATCTTGTTATTGAAAAACACATTGAAACAGGAATTCTGAGATGGTTCCCTTGATTCACGTTTCAGTGAAAGTCTGTGTGTATGAATGTGAGATTTACAGCTAAAAGTGTGCATGCTTGTAAGATGTTCAGTTGAAACAATATGCCTGTATGAGTGATGTGTGTGTGTGTGTGTGTGTGTGTGTGTGTGTGTGTGTGTGTGTGTGTGTGTGTGTGTGTGTGTGTGTGTGTGTGTGTGTGTGTGTGTGTGTGTATTATGGGTGTATATACAGCATCCCCCTTACAAACAAACTTGTTGTGTTAATATTCACATCAAAGCTAATAGAAGGTGTAGTCAATGGATCCTGGTCAAGGATGTCAGTTTTGACAAAGTTTGTTTTATGGAACTTAGGTTAATCCTAATCCATTATATATTTTTTTTTCAGTTCATATAATGCATGAGATAGCTCAGAAAAGTCCTGTAAACAAAAATATGATTTATTCTCATTATCAGTTGTATGGCTTTATGATACAGATCATGAACATTTTTCGTCAATATTTTATGACAGCATGACTGCAAAAAAAGTGTCATTGTAAAGTTTATTATAAAGTGTATTATTACTTTCCTGTGATAAAATGCTATTATGTTTTCTGGAATTTAAATAATTCTTAAAAGAAATTTAAAGACATTTGCCTCCCATTCAGAATAATTTGCTAATGCATTTGTTTCAGCCCAAGAATATTCAAAATTTAAGGTTCTGCTTAATTCAGATTGTAATTATTTTAACTGATGATTGAAGACAAGGACATAGAGATTAGAATATTTTCTCAGAGTATTATTTTCTTTAGCATGCCCTGTTTCTTTTGTTGCTTTTATCTTATGAAAAAAGTAATTTGATTAAGCAACAGACCTTTCTGCACTATTAAAAGATGCCCATACAATAATGTCTTTACTACTTTGTGCAAAATTTATTTAAAACGTATGCAAGTTTTGATCATCAAGTTTCACATTTACAGGCCTTCTTATAATGTGCAGATTCAACAGCCCTTTAAAACTGTTTTTAGGGTTTAACTAGATTATTAAAATTAAGTACTCAACTTCAGAATGGTATAAAATGTCTAGCTGAGTTCTGCAGTCAGTAATAAAACATGACAGGGAGATAAAAAATGGGAAGAAGTATATTCTCGGCTCTGATTAAGAAACTTAGTAAATTATATATTGAGGTGTGTCAGTGTATAATAACCTATAAGGATTAATTAAATAAAATGTTTACATTATATTTAAGCTTGCTTTAGAAATATTGGGATTATGGAAATTTGCTTAGGTTTTACTACCAGTCTTATTAATTATAGTGGTATTCCAGTCCTCCACAAGGATGAAATAATAATTCATAAGCTCCTTATGTCGATATAACAATGAGCACATAAACTCAGTTTGATCACAACATGGAATATATAGACACTTAAAAGAAAGATATACATGTTAAACATGTGTCTCTTCAAAGACAGATACAACCTGATGGGTCCCCTTCACATGGTCAACATTTCAAAATGTCGAAGACCATATGGCCAAGACCATATGATCGACATTCGAAATGTCGACCATGCAGAGCCGGCATCCACAAACAGTGTGGAATGGAAAGATTTCTATCTTCCACACTGTAGTGCGATCTCAGAGTTGGTACATTTAAGTTCCGAGGACGTGGGGGGGGGGGCGGAGCCCCCCTGCTTGCAGCATGAAGGTAAGATTTTGTTGTGTTGTTTTTTTTATTTTATATGGTTGACATTTTGAATGTCAATCATATGGTCTCGGCCATACGGTTTTCGACATTCTGAAATGTCGGCCATATCAAGTAGACCCAACCTGATACCTTTGTCTGCTGATTTCTTCTATTGTAATTATCACTCTAATTTATTTTTAAATGTACCTTTTGCCACAGTTTACTGGATCCATTTCTACTGAACATTATTTCTTTGAATCTGTGTCATATGTTTTTGCTGTAGTAAAACTATTAATTTCTAATTTAAAGATGGAAAAAGTAATTTTTCTTTATGATGGCTTTGGATCCCATTAATATGCCATGGCAAAGCATTCAGTGTCATGTTACAAACCAATGAGTTTATATAAGTAGAAAATGTATTTTGCAATAATAACAGATAAATGCTACACAACATTGCTATGCTAAATATTAACATAAATGATCTGTAATATTTTTGCACTCACAAACATTTAAGAATTCTCCCCAGACATTCCTCAGTTCTAGCCTTAACATTTTCCTAGGAAGAATTACAAAAAAATATTCATCTTAGAGTTGAAACTCTGACTAAACTATTTACAAAATCTCTAAACAACACGATTTAGCTAAACTTGCCTAAGCTGTCCTAGCCTCTAACCTTTTCTACCCAGCAAGGGCTTACGTTGCACATTAAATAAAACCTTATTTTTTTATTCTGTCCTTCAGTGAGTGAAATTGCATGAGGTTGATCAACTTTGACCAGCTGAGACTTATTCACCAAATCTGACTACAGCTTCAATCCCTTTAATATAAGAAAAGTGTATAATTTTGCTGTTACAGCTAATATTGAGACTTGTGTTGCTTGCCTGTATTTTTAAAAACTTAGAACTATTTTAGCTATTTTTCTGTTGTAAGAGAACAGCTGTTGTAAGAGAACAACTGAAACACCTGATATCCTTATGGGGCAATTTGCATATATCTCATGCTGCCTTTGATACACGAGGTTTAAGGTATCACACAGTAGTAAGTCTAGATTTGCTAGATTTTTCTTTTTGTGTTTTTTAACCTGTTGTAAGAGAAGGGAATGGAATTTCCAGTGTCTTGAGATATTATTTGCTGAAAGTGAGCTTGTATTCTATTTTTTTTTAGTTTCTACAAGCTTGTGTATTGTTTTAAATTCTGTTTCATTGCTGATTGTGCTCTTCTTTGAACCAAGTTGTGTAAAATCGCACACCATGCATTACCACATTTGTTGGTGCTGTATAGTAGTCAGACTTTTTTCTGATTGTTTTAATTTCCCATTCTAAGTAACTTGTCTGTCTCACCTGGGCTTCAGGATTCTGGTAAAGGCTCTTGCCTTCCCTATAGTGCCTTTTTTTTTAGGAAATGTCATGAGGTTAAAACTACCAACATCAAATTTCAACAAAACACAAATTAAAGGTCATGCTGCTAAACGCTAGGAGTCTAAACATGAAACTGCACTAATTGCAAGCATTCCTAACCCTGGAAAATGCTGACATCTGTGCAGTCACAGAAACCTGGTTCAAAGCTGTGGAGAGCACCCCAGCCTTACCTGGTTACTCATCCTATCATACATTCAGACCCCAAACTGTGGGTAGTAAAGCAAAGGATGTGGAGTTTCAATATATATCAAAGACATACACACCTCCAGGCTGGTCAAACAGTATGACACACAGGAGACACTCCAGGTGCAGTTAACTATTGACAAGACCCCTATACAAATCATAGCTAGCTACTGGCCCCCAAATCTGACCCAAGATGCTCAAATTACCTATCTAGAGCTCTTCTAATCAATAAAGATTCAACCCTTTGCCCTGATCCTGGGTGACTTTAACTACCCAAACATAGACTGGAAGAACTACTCTTGCCAAAACACAAATGCCCAGAGATTCCTCAATTTTGTCAATGCAAATGCTTTGGAACAGCTAGTCGATACCCCCACAAGAGGTGATAATATCTTGGACTTGGTATTAACCAACATGAGTAACCACTGCAGCATCCCTGCAGTATCATCCTCCCTTGTAAGATCCGACCATAAAGTGGTCATGTTCAAAGTCACCATCTCCCCTGACCCCCCCTTCTAGCTAGCATCAATAAAAAAAACTTCTCCAAAGCTGATTACAGCCTTCTAAGGGATGGTATAAACAGATTCACAATCCCCTCCCCCCTCTAGAACTGGCACCAGTATCCAAAACTATACCAAATTACTGTATGAACATTTATATAGATGCATGGAACCAGAAATACCTGACAAGACTAAATCATCCTCCGCAAGGAAGAGTAAAAATGTCTGGTAAACATCTGCAATAAATAAACTCTATAACAAAAGAAAAAAATTGTTGTCCAGGACCAAGAAGGAGCAGATGCCTAACTGGAAGCAATCCCTCATTAGCCTAAACAAACAAATAAGAGCACTAGTGAAATCCTCCAAAGCAAACTTTGAGTCCAAATTGGCCACATCTACTAGAGACAATCATAAGGCTTTCTTTACATATGTCCACAATTTCAAAGGTAGTACCCAGATCTGTTCAGAACTGGTGGTCAAGGACACCACATATATAAATGCCGTAGATATAGCAAACTTGCTGGCTGACAGATTCAGTGAAAATTTCACCCCTCTGTCCCCCATCAGTAAAGCAGGACATTCCCAGTACCTGCCCCCTTCCCCTTATATCTAGGGATCAGGTCATCACTGCTCTCTCTAAGGCAAAAAATACAACCCCCATGGGCCCTGATAACATCCCAGGCTGCATCCTACATGAGCTCAGGCAGGAAATTGCAGCACCATTAGGTGCCCTATTCAACCAAAGTCTGAGTACCGGTTTTGTCCCAGCTGAGTGGAGGACAGCCACTGTCATCCCTTTACACAAATGTGGCGCATCCACTGATCTGGAAAATTATAGACCCATCAGTCTAACTAGCCTGATCTGCAAGGGCCATGGAACAGATTATCAAGGACCTCATTAACAAGGACATTGGCAACCTCCAAACACTCAATCCCACACAGTTTTGCTTCATCAAGGAGGGGTCATGTCTGTTATATTTGATTGACTTTTTGGAGACAGTCACCAAAGCCATGGATGAAGGGAAGACAGTGCACACCACCTACCTTGACCTGGCCAAAGTCTTTGACACTATTCCCCACTTGGGAATAATAGATAAACTCTCTCAACTAGGCATTGATCCATATGTTACCAGATGGGTAGCCAACTGGCTCACTGATAGAACCCACCTAGTCAAAATAGGGGAAGCCACCTCAAGCAGTAGACCCATATTGAGTGGCGTATCCCAGGGTTTAGTCTTGGGGCCTCTTTTATTTGGGATATACTTTTCTGAGGTACAGACCAAAACCATTGGGCTATGGCTGACCAGGTTTGCAGATGACTGCAAGTTGGGAGCTGTCATCAATTCCCTTAGTGATGTGGACATCCTACAAGAGGGTCTCACCCAAACAAATGGCTGGTGCTAGAAACATGGCCTCAAGCTATGTACAAAAAAATGCATCATCATCCTCTTTGAGGAGAGAGATGTCCCCACAAATGATCACATTAATAACAACATTCTAAGCATGCAGTCAGTCGTGAGGTATTTGGGCACCCAGACTGACAGCAGCCTGACTTTTGACCACCACGTTGCTTCCATTGTAAGGAAAGCTTTCTACATGGCCCACCTGATAAGTAAGGGTAACTCATCCAGGAACAAGGAGGTCATAACATCCCTGTATTCTTCCCTTATAAGGCCCATTATTGAGTACAACAGCCCATTCAGCATATATCTCGCAAAGCACATGCAGCAGCTGGAGAAACCACAGAGGTTCCTCACCAGGAAAATCCAGGGCCTCAAAAATTTACCATACACAGAAAGGCTAAAAGCCCTATCCCTCTACTCTGTTTCATACAGACTTCTCAGAGATGACCTCTGTCTGGCATACAAGGTGATCTCAGACCCCGCCTTGATGGGACTACTGCATATCCACAAGTCAAGCTCCACTCAAGTAACCCACACACGTGGCCTCAACCTGGTCTGTGACATCAATAGGTCCCTCTCCATGTCAAGCAGAGTACCTCTTTACCCCCTTTTAAGCACAATCTGGATAACTGGATGGGAAATAGAAAATACATCCCTGGGATTCCACCCGTGTCCCTGCTGGACAGGGGCATCAGATGCAGATTTGTCCATGCCTGGGCTAAACTCTTGGCTAGGATTATAAGGGCCTCAGGGCCAAATAAAACAAATTGCCAATTTATAACCTGCTATAGGACATCTATATGTTCAGATGACTGAGATATATTTCTAAAAGTACTCAAGGAACTGTCTGTTATATTAAAGCTCCCTTACAGTGGGTGATTTTTAAATACCCTTCAATTAAATGGAACACAAGTATCTCAAAAGCTGAGCACACCCAGAGATTTTTGGGGATATTTAATAAATACTCCCTGGAATAGATAGCCAATGTGCTTATTACAGGTAAAATATTCTGGACCTTTTTCCAACTGACATACCCTGAACACATACCACCCCTCTAATTGATACATCCCTGGTTAGGTTTGACCACAAACTTGTAAACTTCTCTATTAACATAATTAAAACCATGCAGCCCCTTAATACTGAATTCAAAAACTTCAAATGGATAGACCTTATTAAATCTTATTAGGTATTAGCCAGTTTCACTTCCAACATCACCAGTCCCTACTATGAGACAGCTGTCATCTATGGCCTTTAAAATAACTGTGAAGACCTTCTCAAGCTGAGTAAACAAAATATAATGGAAAGTGTTAGAATAAACCATCATGTTGGTCCACCAGTGTAAACAAACTCTGTAACAAAAGAAAAAACATCTTAAATCATATGGTAGATCTAAAATACCTCAAGTAAAAAAACACATCAAAGCTGTCATGAAGAAGCTAAAATCTAATATCAGGGCTACCAGGATATGTCACAAACTTAAATTAGTCCTGTGAAGATTGGGTGAAGTTAGCTGAAGGCTGCCAGCCTAGCCAGATAAAATTTTGGAGATAATTCTGTCATCTGTAAATATTAGTGTAAACCACGGGCTTGTTGTCTTAAATGGTAAAAATAGTGTTACATGTGGAACTGAAAAAAATTTAACAACAGTGCACTCTACTGACCAGGTAAAGCATGTTGTAACCCTTTGATGTAAACACGGCTCCGGACGGTCTAGATGAAGGAATTCTTGCTATTGTTTTAAGGCCAGAGTTAATGGCCAGAATTTGCATGCATAAATGTCCTTTATTGCTCTGGTTTCTGCCCAGAGGTGAAGAATGCAAATGTAGTTTCTGATAGCCTGGGAACCCAGGGAAGTGTGAAGAATGATGTAATGTGAACCAGGAGTGTGATTTTAAAAACAGAGAGAATCAGAGAGCATTAAGCATTTTTGTCTTGCCCATCCAACTCATCAGCACTGCCTTGCTCTATATGAAAGTTTATCTTAGACTTGTGCTTTCTCTTAGAAATAGCTAGAAACTAGAAAGATTAGACTAAGTGTTTTTCTGTGATGTCAGAACTGTACTACTGAATTATTTTAAGTATTTCTCTGTTTTCTCTGAACTCTTGACTAGCACTGTGTGGTAAAAAGTATTGTCTTGTGTTTTGACTATTTGTTATTAAATATTTTTAAACCCTTTAAACTGTGGCTGTTTTTATAGAGATAAGTTAAGCTCTTTAGAGTACTTGCATGCCTTTGGTAAAATTGTACACAGCCACTCTAATAGTTTTAGCCCTGGGCTATACTACCAATTGGATAATAATATTGCACAGTAATAATTGGACACCCTTTTAAGGGCCTTTGAGTAGCTGATAAATATTAGTGGGTGGTGGCAGCTGGTACTACCTTATAGTCTGGGAAAAAGGGGCACAGCTGGAGAACCTGTGCCAGCCTTCCCCAGGAGTGTCTGTGTGGTTGTATAAACTCTTCTCAAAGTGTGTGTGTGTGTGTGTGTGTGTGTGTGTGTGTGTGTGTGTGTGTGTGTGTGTGTGTGTGTGTGTGTGTGTGTGTGTGTGTGTCAACGACTTGGGCAGGGACATGAAGCACTGGTTGGACAGAGAGGGTGCTGGAGGTTTTAGCTTGCCCACTAGGCTGAGATATGGACCCTATAGCTGTGCCAGTGGGGAATCTAATTGGGGACCTGGAGAGCAAGGGAGTGACCAGCGACAGACTGTGATCTCTGTGTGCTCTTAAGGGAAATTGCACTTTACTGTGTGTATTTCTTATCCTTTCCTCCTATATGAGAAGCCCCTCACTGATGTTAGTCTTGAGGATTAAGGCTCCTTGATTGCTGGGCCAGGGCATGGGTGTCACATATTAATTGTTTGGAAGTGGTGGGATATCCACACCACATATTAATTGGTTGGCGAATACTAAGTGGTTTGTAGTGGTGTGGGTAGAGTGAATTCCTGTAGCTGGTGTACAGTAACCTCTGAAGGTGTTTTTTACTCGAAATCAGCCACGCAGTGAATACTCAGAGTTCAGATCACAATTGTTTTATTTCTTTTGTTAGCTTAGTTAATCAGGGTGAGCAGGCAGCATGTCAGCAGAGGAGTATGGAAAGCTGACAAGGAGCCAGCTGGCTGAAATGTGCCAGGCTAGGGGACTGGTGCATGGAAACCTGACTAAAGCAGACCTGATTGCAGCCTTGGTTAGAGCTGCATCAGAAAACAGCAACCAGGAGGACAATCAGACTGTCAGTGGAGATATAATACCCTTGGAGAATGGACAGCTCCACCTTTCTGCAGAGGACTTAAAATCCATCTGGAACTAAAGAGACTTGAGTTGGAGGCCAGGCATTTGGAGATAGAAGCAGCTGAGAGTCTGAGGAGTCTACAGGCTGAGGAGAATGAGAAACTGCTATGCCTGGAAGTCAAGGAAAAGGAGCAGCAGAGGAAGCATGAGAGGGAAATGCTGACTCTTGGCCAGAGTCATGGAGGTAATGGGGAAGGGAGTAACTGCACCCCAGTAGCACAAAAGGTCACTAAATTTCTTCTGCAGTTTAAAGAGGGGGATAATTTTGATAGTTTCATTCATATGTTTGAGAGGGTATGCAAACAGTATGGTGTTGACTAAAGGCTCTGGGTACGGGTGCTGACCCCCTTACTCCATGGTAAAGATGTAACTGTTTTGTCAAAAATGTCTGATGTTGCATGTTTTGATTATACTACTGTTAAAAATCACTTGTTAGAATTGTTTAAGCTAACACCTGAAATCTATAGGAAAAAGTTTTATGAGTATAGACACAAGGCAGATGAAAGTGTGTGTGAATATGTTGCTGAACTGAGCACTTATTTCCATAGGTGGGTGATTGGATGTCAGATCACTACTTTTGAAGGGCTGGCAGACCTTTTGGTGAGGGAACAAGCCCTTAGGAGTTTGCATGAGGACATGAGGATCTGGTTAGCCGATAGACAATGTGCCACTTCAGATTAGCTGGGGAAGAAAGGAGACCTATACCTGGCAAGCAGGGCAGCCCTGCACAGGAAAGGGACCCCCAGTAATGCTCATGGGTCTAAAAGAACCCATGTTGAGCAGCACAGACTGCCCCAACAGAATATGCCAGTAGCAGGGGAAGCCACTAGTCCAGGTACACATCCAGGAGCTAGGGTTAAATGTTTTGAATGCAACCAGAGGGGCCATGTGGCATACAGGTGTCCATGGAGGCAAGGTGTGGAACAAAAGGTGAGGGATGCAGTAAGTGGGAAAGACAAAATGCCAGTAGTAGGTTGTCTTGCGACAACAAGTGTACCAAACTACCATCCTGCGGATGTTCTGATAGGGAAGGATTTGGATGAGGCAGTACCATGTGCTTGTGCAGTTACACACAGTCAGGCCTGGAGACAAGCAGGTAAGTCTGGTAGCCTGGGGGAGACCCAGACAGACTGCATACTTGCAGCTAGCACTGGTGAGGTGGTTACTTCAGGGAGGGAGCTACCCTGTAGCAGTGAGACTGAAGGTGCACCACAGCTGCTTGGGGGTATTGATGGTCCCTAAGACAGAGTGACTGCAAAGGTAGAGGTGAGTAGTAGTACCCAGACTGACAGTGAGGCATGACAGTCAGAGGATGCCAGACTTCCTGTGGAAGGGGAGCTGAGAAGGGTTACAAGGAGAGAGTTGAGACAGGCTCAGCTCTCAGACCCTACATTGCAAGGCCTGAGACAGGTAGATATGGGAGGCACCTGATTCTCAAGGAAAGGGGGAATCTGTATACTGGGACAAAGGGTTACTATACAGAGAGTGGACCCCTGAGGGAGGGCTAGAAGATGAGAGAGTACAGCAGTTGGTAGTGCCTAGAGCCTACCATCTGGCGCTTCTAACCATAGCCCATGATATTCCTTTTTCAGGCCATATGGGCATAAAATGTACAAAGAGGTGTATTATGCAGAACTTCTACTGACCTGGAATTTCCAGAGCTGTAACAGGGTACTGCAGGACCTGTGAGCAGTGCCAAAAGGTAGGCAAGGCAGGAGACAAGGTGAGAGCTCCTTTGATGCCTTTGCCTGTGACTGAGGAGCCTTTTCAGAGGGTAGCTATGGATATTGTGGGTCTCCTGAGTACCCCAAGTTCCACAGGAAAAAAAGTATATCCTAGTGGTAGTGGATTATGCTACATGATACTCTGAGGCAGTGGCTTTGTCCTCCACTGAGGCAGAGAAGGTGGCAAATGCTTTGTTAGAGATTTTCAGCAGGGTAGGTTTCCCAAATGAAATACTGACTGACAGAGGTGCCAATTTCATGTCAGACCTGCTGGCTTGTCTGTGGAAGTCCTGTGGGGTGAAGCACATGAAGACCACCCCTACCATCCCCAGACTAATGGTCTTGTTGAGAGGTTAAACTCTACAATCAAGTCCATGCTACGGGTATTTGCAGATCAGTTTAAGAGGGAGTGGGACAAATATTTGCCCCGTCTGTTGTTTGCTTACAGAGAGGTTCCCCAGGAATCCATAGGTTTTTCACCCTTTGACTTGCTGTATGGGCATAAGGTGAGGGGACCTCTAGATTTATTTCGAGATGAGTGGAAAGGTGAGAGCGAGTCTAACAAGGAGTCTGTTGTGGCATACATCCTGGACCTCAGGACAGGGGTCAGGGAACTCATGGGCTTAGCCCAGGAGAACTTGGCAGAAGCCCAACAACAGAAAACGATGTGGTATGACAGGAATGCTCGAGCTAGAGAGTATGCTGTGGGGCAGCAGGTAATGGTTCTCATTCCTGTCAGACACAACAAGCTGCAAGCAGCTTGGGAGTGACCTTACAAGGTGGTAAGAATGGTAAGCTATGTTAATTACATGGTGGAACTGCTAGGCAGAAGGCAGGGGCACAAATTGTACCATGTTAACATGATGAAACCTTACCATGATAGGGAGGCCCTTGTGCTGAGCATTTGCATTGGATTGCAGGAGGAGTCTGAGGGAGATCTGGGGACTGATCTCCTCAGTGAGGCTCAGGCTGATACCTTAGTGGAAGAGACAACAATGTCTAAGCAGCTATCTCCTACTGAGGTTCGAGAAATCTGAGCAGTGTTGCAGGAATTTGGGGACATGTTCACTGGGAAACCAGGGTGCACCCACCTGGGGCAGCACCAGGTGGATTCAGGACCCCAAAGGCCTATTAGGCAGGCCTCTTATAGATTGCCTGAGAGAGTCAAACAGACTCTGAGGGAGGAGGTACAGGAGATGTTGGAACTAGGGGTGATTCAAGAGTCCAACAGTCCCTGGGCCTCACCAGTGGTGCTGGTGCCAAAGAAGGATGGCAGCACCAGGTTCTGTGTGGACTACAGGAAATTAAATAGTCACACAGACTCAGATGTTTACCCCATGCCTAGGACAGATGAGGCCCTAGAGCAGCTGGGTGGGGCTAAGTATCTTACCACCAATGATCTTATCAAGGGTTACTGGCAGGTGCCCTTGACTCCCAGTGCTAGAGAGAAGTCAGCCTTTGTGACTTCTTTTGGCTTGTATGAGTTCACAAAGATGCCCTTTGGGATGAAGAATGCCCCAGCAACTTTCCAGAGGCTGGTAGAGCATATCCTAGCAGGAGCAGGAGGATTTGCCCTTGCTTACCTAGATGATATTGACATCTACAGCCATTCCTAGCAAGAGCACCTTCAACATGTCAGGGAGGTACTGGGCAGACAACAGAGGGCAGGGTTGACCATTAAGCCGAGCAAATGTCAGGTGGGTATGGCAGAGGTCTCCTACCTAGGACATAGAATGGGAGTGGTAAGATAAGGCCAGAACCTGCCAAAGTGGAAGCCATTCAGGCATGGCCTGCACCTGTTACTAAAAAGCAGGTGAGGGCATTTTTAGGGACAGCAGGGTACTACAGAAAGTTCATCCCCGGTTATAGTACCATAGCTGCTCCCCTCACAGACCTGACAAGACAGAACAAGCCAGATAAGGTTGTGTGAACCCCAGCATGTGAGCAGGCATTCTAGAAGCTTAAAGACACTTTGGCAGGACTCCATGTGTTAGCCAGTCCAGATTACAGCAAAGAATTTGTTGTGCAGGTGGATGCTTCGAACCATGGTGTGGGGTCTGTACTTATCCAGGTTTCTTCAGAGGGGAAGAGCACCCAGTGGTTTAATTCAGTCATAGGCTCCAACCCAGGGAGGAATGCTATACACGTGTAGAAAAGGAATGTCTAGCCATAGTGTGGGCACTGCAGAAGCTTCAGCCTTATTTGTATGGATGGAAATTCACTGTTATGACAGATCACAACCCCCTAACATGGTTAAACAGAGCCAGCCAGCAAAATGCCAAGTTGCTAAGATGGAGCCTGGGGTTGCAAGCATATGATATGTCTGTGCAGCACCACAGTGGGATAAGCAATGCTAATGCAGATGGGCTCTCAAGACAGGGAATGGGGTACAGTACACTCAGATAGACCTAACTCCCTCAAGCAGCTTTTCTCAAGGGCCACTTGAAAAACTAGCTTGAGTTTTCCAGGGTGGGAGATATGTGAAGATTGGGTGAAGATAGGTGAAGTCTGCCAACCTAGCCAGATAGAATGTTGGAGATAATTCTGTCATCTGTAAATATTAATGTAAACCACAGGCTTGTTGTCTTAAATGGTAAAAATAGTGTTACATGTGGAACTGAAAAAAGTGTAACAACAGTGCACTCTACTGACCAAGTAAAGCATGCTGTGACCCTTTGATATAAACACAGCTCCAGCCGGTCTAGATGAAGGAATTCTTGCTATTGTTTTAAGGCCAGAGTTAATGGCCAGAATTTGCATGCATAAATGTCCTTTATTGCTCTGGTTTCTGCCCAGAAGTGAAGAATGTAAATGCAGTTCCTGTTAGCATGGGAACCTAGGTAAGTGTGAAGAATGATGTAATGTGAACCAGGAATGTGATTTTAAAAACAGAGAGAATCAGAGAGCATTAAGCATTTTTGTCTTGACCATCCAACTCATCAGCACTGTCTTGCTCTATATGGAAGTTTACCTTAGACTTGCATTTTCTCTTAGAAATAGCTAGAATCTAGGAAGATTAGACCAACCCCGGGATTCATGAAGCTTGCACCAGGTGCAGGCCTAGCGTTGGCATTCTAACAAAAAATATGGCCACCGAGCATTTCAGGTACGAGCTGTTTCCACATACACTACCAGCGTACACTACGCCCGTACAACTCCTGATCCTTGTATGACAATTACCCCATGTGCAGCAGTGTAGCATGCAAATGAAGGTATGTAGTGATTCAGGAAGTGGTGCAGGCATAGTGTAAGCAAGCAGAAATGTAAACCGTAGAAAACGGTTTACATTTTTGAAAACATAAAATCGGAGCCATGACAGCCGACCAAACACATGTATTATAATGTTAATATATGCCAATGGCTAAATATAAAGCCATTGGCATAAAAAACATGCACAAAATATAAAATTAACATTTAATATATATAGTCGCATTATCACAACGTGGAAGTGCAGGGCAGCGGAGCGCAAAGGGTATCTCAAGGAATATATAAAAATATAGAATAAAACTGCAATGAAACATATAACATGATTCCCCCATAATAGTCAATGGCACGCATGCTACACCATACTCATGGTGCAAGGGTTGCTAAGGGGCAATGACAGTGTTATGCGCAGTAGCTAGGAATTAGTAGGCAATGCCATGCAAATGAGAGGAGTAATAGTGAATCGCAGATTTCCCGTTGGTGAAAGGATGCACATAATAGCGTAGCATTATAACACTGAGGTGAGCCCTTGAGATAAAGATGACATCAAGAGAGGGGTGTGTTGCCAATGCTGTAAGCACATTGGAGCATTGCTAAACCAGTCTGCCCCTAGCTAGGCAAAGCTGAAGGATAGGGTTGTGTCGAATTGCCCATAGTTATGCTTGGCTGAGAGTACACAAGGAGTATGCATGTGAACGGAGATGAAAACGCAAGTAAAGCCGGTAAAAGGGTATGTGCGTTGCGCACTGTAGCTGAAACGGGAAGGATATAGGAAAGAAACAATGAAATGCTGCAGCAGTGAAATTGAAGTACAAATGCCTAATTAACACCTTGCAGCCTACAGTGGGCCATTGACAACAGTTAACAAGGCTGCAAGCAGCTACCTGCAGAACAGGGAAGGGGAGGGGCTGTACTGCAAAGAAAACAGAAAAGTGTTAAAGCAGAGCAAAGGCGATATGCAGTATATCAGCTACAAGGCACAATTCGCCATGACTGGGTAGGGAAAGTACAAAACAGGAAAGACAGCAGGTGGATGTATGCCTGATAATGGGAGGGGATCCAGGTCTAAAAGTGAATTAAAGGGCAACAGAGTAATCAAGGCAGGCAAGTAGATCTCCAAAGTAAAGGCCCCACACTTGCAGTACTCATTGGAAAACCCTTAATTAAGACACGCAGCAGCTGGAATAGTTCATACACACCCACTTACATCAGAAGCATCCATAGCACAATACTATAAAGTGTGAAAGCACCTCACATACATTTGTGTAGTCTCATACACTCTGCACCAGTGGTGTATACAGATGGGGAACTTTTATTATGTACATGTTAGGTGCTGCCATAGCTTTGATCCACCAGCATGTGTTGGAGACTGAAGGTGGTGTGGGGGATGATGGATACAACCACCGCAGACACCAGAGGAGAAGGAGAGTGTTCAGACCCAGGCTAACCTACCAGGGGCTACATGATCTGGAGATAGTAGAGCATTACATGGTGGACAGGGACACCCTACAGCAACATGTATAGCTGTGCCAGCCATGCCTCAGAGCCAGAACAAACAGAGGGGAACCCATCCCAGTGGATATGAAGGTATGTGTAAGCCTGAGAATACTAGCTACAGGTACCTTTCAAAGACTAACTGGAGATATCATGGGTATATCACAGGCATCAGCATCCAGGGTACTACACCAGTTCCTGGATGTCATGTTACCACATGCCAATGAGTACATATACTTCCCCCGAATGCAGGAGGAGTTGGCAAGCAATATGTGTCTCTTCCACCATGTGGCAAAATACCCAGAGGTACTGGGTGCAATAGACTGCACACACATACACATCAAGTCACCACCCGGTGAGCAGGGAAGGCGCTACATAAACCGCAAGGGATACCACTCCAACTGCCATATTGTGTGCATGCCCAGAGCATTATCACGGATGTGTGTGCTGGCAGCCCTGGAAGCTATTATGACTCCCACATCTGGCATGCCTCACAGCTGTATTGGTTATTTGCCAGGGGGGACATCCCAAATGGCCACCTGGTGGGGGATGCTGGCTATGCACTGGAACCATGGAGGATGACTCCCATCAGAAATGCACACACACCCATGCAGGAATGCCATAATTAGGCACAAGCACAACCAGAATTATCATAGAGCATATGTTTGGGATGCTGAAATCACAGTTCTGTTGCTTGGACATATCTGGTTGAGTCTTGCAGTACTATCCAGGCACGTGTGTCCACATCTTCATAGTATGTGCCATGCTACACAATATGGTCCTGCGGAAACAGCTGCAGCAGGGACAGAATGTTGAAGGCCCTCACAGCCAACCACCATTGCCAAAGGCCCCACAGGCACAGAGGTACTCAGACCATGAACACCCTCAGCCAGCCCCAGTAGGCAGACGGAGGCGTGCCCAGTATGCCCATGCCTTGGCAAAAAGGGAACGTATAGCACAAATACTGACAGTGTAGGCACTTAGGGACTGAAACCATTCTCCACCTGCACACACAGTAAAAATGGATGGCACACACAAAAGACTACCTGTAAATTGTCGTGTATAGGCAATCTACTGTGTGCATCCAACATAGACAACCAGTGGCACAAGGTAAGTCAACACCTGAACAGTAAACTAAGCTATCAGCACATGCAGATACTGTATGTATAGATTCATAGGTAGGTACTTGGCCAACTGCCAGAGGCCATTCATAAGGCCAGCCAAAATGTGTCAGCATTTGCCACCCCATTGAGTCATTAACCATCCCTCTGTGGATCAGGGCCAGTGGCAGGATCCCTGGGGTGCATCTATTGTTCCCCATCCACCATTCAAGGTTTCTCTTGCAGAGTGTTAGTGAGGGGCTCTGTAAAATGTAGTTAGGGATGTTGTTCCAAAGTAGGGGGAGTGTCTGTGACAGGAAGCTGTCTCTCCAGCATCTTCCGGTTATTGTTGTAGCAAGGTCAGCTCACTACAGTCTATGGCTCACTGTGACATGGATTCCCATAGGTGGAGCATATCCATGAAGCCTGAGTTCGACATGGCTATGTTGGTCAGCGGAGATCATCTCTGGGTAAACGAGATGCCACTGAGTAAAGCAGGAGTTTATTCAGTCCGGCTGCATAGGCCATATGTTGGAGGCCAGTATTCCCCTTGGTGAGGTACATTTGTGGACCCCCAGCTGTTGGACGTGTCCTCTGAGGTACATCCCACATGAATTATTATACCCTATGATGGGACTGATGAGTGATGAGTAAAGGGGCACTATGACCCCAGTATCTAGAAGGGAATCCTTTAGTAGTCAGATGGCCTACATAGATGTATGTCCTAACTACTGTGGTGATATGATTGTCACAGGAGAGATCACTATCTATCTTAGTCCCCAGATACCCCATTACCTCGTCTGTATTAAAGTGGCTGCCACCCATGTGTTAATATGTGGGTGCCAATTCCACAATGGAATGACCATGCAGTTAGTGGTACTTGGCTTGAGGCCATGTCATTGGTACCCTGTGACATTCTCTGTGAGGCCCCCTGAGGGATGTCTGTGTCAGCTGGACTATCAGTCCTGGCTCCCAGTTTGCAGTCATTGCCAAACATGGTCTGCCGTAGTCCACCTGTGTTTGCCTGTACATCTGAGATGTATATGCCAAACAATAGCGCTCCCAGGACTGAGTCCTGTGGGACACCAGTCGTGACTGTTCAAGAGTTGGACTTGGAGACCGCTAGTTGTACCATGTGGGTTGTGTGTGTAAGCCTGTTTGCAACCCAACCTGTGATGTATGGGTGAATGTACAGGCTGGTGTGTTTATCAATAATACCTGAGTGGGGCATGATGTCAAAAGCCTTGGTGAGGTCCAGGTAGTATGTGTGAACCACCTCCCCTGCCATCTAACATCTTGGTGACTGTATGTAAGATGTCAAACAGGTTCAGTAGGCATGAACTGCAGTCAACCGAGCTGACCTGGGTTGGGTCATGTGTCCGAAGGTTACCAATGTCATTGTTAATGAGTGCCATGAGGATGCGAACTATACCATTGCAGACCAGGCTAGTCAGGTTTATAGGGTGGTAGTTACCATGGTCAGTTGTGATTTTCCCGTGATGGAGTGGAATAACCATTGCCACGTGCCATTGTATGGGCATGTAGCCTGTGGAGAGGCTGAGGTAGGAATGCATAATTAGTGGGGGGGGGCAGGTTGTCTTGTAAAGTTTGCAAGATGCAGTCTGAGTCAACATCTGCCTCCACTGATGCTGTGTTCTGCTGTTAGAGAGGGCCATTTCCACCTGTGTGTCTCTGATGGTTGGGATACTGTACCTTTTGGGTAGTGTTGTGGGCTCTTTAGGGGGTGAAGTATGCACAGAATGTATCTGCAAGGATGTTGGCGATATCAGTAGGGTCAGCATATTTTGTGCTATATTTCACTGGCAAAGTGCAAATCTGTGTGTCACCACATAGATTCTTGACATAGCCAAAGAAGGCTTTGTGGTTATCTTTCGAATCCTTGCATATTTTCTTGCTGATGTTAACTTTGGATGATGTCATGAGGGACCTACAAATCATACTAATAGTGGTCACGGATGTCTGCCCTTCATGGGATTTTCTGTGTGTCTTGAACACTGTCCTACGTCTGTAGTATAGCCTGTTTATTGCAGAGGTCCACCAGACTGGTGTCCTTGTCTAGGAGGAGTGAGTCTTGGTTTACCAGCAATGGCATGATCCATACATCCATGTAGGTGCTTTTCGACTGCATTTGTAAATCTGTCTGTATCTGGAGCAGTGTTTCCTCTTAACATGGGGGCTATGACACCCCCACCCCTGTCACTAGTACTGTAAATGTAGCTGTAGAAAAGGTATAGACTGTGGTATCCATGGGTGGGGGAAATGCTAGGGTGTGGAAACAGTGAATAGTTTGTGGTCAAATCTAACCAGTGACTGGTTAACCTCCACTGTGGTGCACCTGTTGCCCATGTTGGTGATGACCACATCTAGTAGCTTCCACCCCACGTTAGGAAGGTTACCACCTGATACAGGGCATATGAGGTGATACATTCCAGGAAACGCTGGTCCCAGAAGTGAGTACCGCAGTACGTTTCCCAGTTAATGGTATGGTAGTTGGCATCGACCAATGCCAGGGTGTGTGTTAGGACTGTCGTGTTCTCCACTGTCTCCAGGTAGGTGGAGTGGAGGTCCTGGGTCATAGAGGGTGATCCATAGCAGGCCACATTCCACATTGCTGTTGTGGCTGATGTTAGCTGCACATGGATGATCACAGAGGTATCATGCTGCCCCACTAACCTGGAGGTGTAGGTATCCCTGATGAATATGGATACAGCCCCTCCATGTCTGTCAGTCTATGTTCCGTGTCTGAAATGTGTGGTATGGGTTGTAGTCTGGTAATGCTGGTGTGCTCTCAGGAGCCTTAAGACAGATTGCAGTTAATGCACAGATATTGATGTTGTCCATCCTGAGGAGTGCTGTGAGAGCATGCATGTTGTGATCACAACCCCTGGTGTTGAGTAGCATAAACCTCATTGAATCTGCTATTGTGCTATTTACGGAGCTGGTATTCACCTTCAGGACTCTCCTAAATAAGGCACCATGGGGGCACCAATAGCCTTGGCCAGTATTCCAAAGTGTAAGGCAGACACATAGGCAGGTATGTTATCATTGCATGCATGTTCCCCATCTGTGCTTGTTTTTCATCTCCCCTGTAGGTAACCTAGTGGTAAGCAATAGAAAGCCTTAACCTTATACAAGTCTTCTAACTCCAAGATAGGCATTTGGAGTGATTAAGTATCAGTGTTCTGTATGTTTGTGCTGTACTCAACTGTTTCCTGACTACATGGTGAGTTCACACTGTATATTTTGATCTGAAGGTCTGTTTATTCACATATTATGGCTGTGATGGCCTGCACGTTAGAGATGCACATATAGCCTACTCTCTATCTGCCCAAGTGCAATTAGAAGCATAGCAACAGTGTGTTGGCCTTTTCTGCACCATTGATGAAGTAAATGAGCTTCTGGCAAGCATAGCCAATGAAGCAATTCCAGGCAGAGTTGCAGGAAGCTGTTGAAGACAGGGGTTGTGGAGGGTGATAGGGGCACTTAGTGATCTAAAGAGGGCATGTTAATGTGGTAATTCAGCACTATTCAAAACCCCCAACAGGTCTTGGTGCTATCAAACTGGACAACCTTCCCCACCCCCTGGCTGTATGGTTCAGGGACACATGATCCCAGGGGTGTATAGTCTGTTACCCATTCAGACAACAAGGTTTCCCTTGAAGTGTGTCAGTGAGGGGCTATGCCTAATGTAGTTAGGAATGTAATGTATTGTCTCACAGTGCATTTGTTATATGTTGTTATGTCAAGAGTACTTGAAGCTCAGTGAGTATGGGGGCTCCCGCCCCTTGCTTAGCCTAGCTTGCACATAGAAATCATCTAAATAGGAAATAGGTGGAAGCAACGTTAATGTCAACAGTGTAATGGTTACAGCATCCACATAGTATCTGTGCATTCGAGGTTACAATCCCGATAAAGGCAATGATATTTATCATGTGCAAAACAATACCTTAACCACAGCTTGCATATATAGGTAGTAATTGTCTGTATAATAAACATTCGAATCACACATATAAAGCCATGTGTGCAGGAGAGTACAGTCAACAGAGAATGTAATGCCATGACAGCACATAGTGAGATGTTACGTCACTGACAGGTATATATCTGGAGTAGTTAGCGGATGTGGCTGTGTTTGCGCACACAGGTTATACGTCACAACGTTTGTTTAACTGTGTTTAACCACTGCTATAATGTCACACAAACAGTTTTAAACATGCTTACAACTGCTTAAATGAGCCTTAACTGCATTAAAAAAAAAATTTGTAAAGCATCACAGGTGTTGAACCCTAGACCATGCAC
Source organism: Protopterus annectens (assembly GCF_019279795.1). Classification (NCBI taxonomy): domain Eukaryota; kingdom Metazoa; phylum Chordata; order Ceratodontiformes; family Protopteridae; genus Protopterus; species Protopterus annectens. Next base: position 629,831,573 of record NC_056725.1, on the reverse strand, counting down.
ACTGTAGTCATGCGACGTACCACTAAGCCATCTGAGGTGTACACATGTTTCATGGTCCTGAGACTACACCTTATACCATATGCATTTCACTGAAATGATCACAAATGGGACAGTGGCCTTGTGAACATATGTATAGTATATTGTAATGTGCTGTAGTTTGTGAACCAACACATTCCAGTCTACAGATATATTACTGTTACAACCTAATACGAAATATATATAAATATATATATATATATATATATATATATATATATATATATATATATATGTATGTATATATACATATATATCTATATATATGTCAGTGATGTCTGCACATAGATATATATATATATATATATATATATATATATATATATATATATATTATACAGTTACAGCAATAGCTTTATATATAAGCATCTATGAACACACTTCGTGACACAGAAGCACTCCAAAAGAATTGGAGTGTACACAAAACACATGCAGCTCTGGTATCATAACAATTAATATTAACCTAAGTCACCATGAAAGGGGTGGTTGTTGTGTATGTGAAGGTTGGGGTGGGGGAGGAATGATGGGTAATGCAATGATGCATCAAACAGGGCCTGGGTTGGATGTCCAATAAGTGAATTGGAGGGGCATACATGGAGTATGGGGACAATATAAAAAGGACACAAAGCAAGAACCATAGTCATTCCTAATACACTCTGTCATGTCATATTGCAACACCTACTTTCACAAACATATGAACATTAGCATGTATCAGACATGTGTACACCAACTGATTGTCACATATGTTTTCAGTAGTGAGGAATGTCTGTAGTACAATGTATATTCTAAACACCATAACATTCGTGTATATCTCAAATGCCGTAGTGGTAAGGTCAGTGACTGTGGTGTTCATGGTCCCAGGTTCAAGGGCTGTTAGGTTATTTTGAGGGCCAGAATAAGGGTTTTTGGATGCAGGTGGATTAAAGCACTCTTAAGCAGTTGTAAGTGGGTTTCCACATGTTTGCGCAACAGTACGCGGCGCTGCAACACGCTAAATGGCGAAGTGTTTCACATGTTTGACCTTTGCTTAACATCACACAGACCACGGGCACACCTGCTCACAACCGCATAAATGTGCGTTATTCACACTTTCTCTACCAGTGCCTACTCTGAGAGGTAAGAGATACATAGAGACATGTCGATATATACAGGTCTACATATATATGTAGATATATAGATAGATTAGAAACATCTACACATCTATGGAGGTACAGATAAACGTATGCAATAACGTATATATCTATATACATATATATATATATATATATATATATATATATATATATATATATATATATTAACATATATATAATATATATATATATATATACACACACATACATTCATGTCTGTAGACAGCATCCGAAGTGGTCATATCTGAGTATAACATGGACCATAGCAATCACACATTCCGCACCTCCCCCAAACAATATGAACATAACATATGAAGAGTAAATGCCAATACACTATTACAAATATGGTCTATGGACACAGTCACCAAAACAACTGCGTTGACTCCAAATATCCATGACAGAATTACATAGACAGCTTTCATTTTGCAAATCTTTATTACATTCCGATGTATTGCCAAAAGGATTCAAGGACTAACAGTACCTGCATGCTATACAGGAAGCATTTAATAGTGCCTTAATGAATCAGCCTGCATTTACCATAGTATTAGTCCACTAAGGGATAGGTGTTCACATAGGGAAAGAACACCCACACACATATAGATGTTGTATAAAAGGGGTTCCTACACACCTGCATGTGCTATGTACACCCACCAACATCTAAAGCATTTAATAGTGCCTTAATGAATCAGCCTGCATTTACCATAGTATTAGTCCACTAAGGGATAGGTGTTCACATAGGGAAAGAACACCCACACACATATAAATGTATAAAAGGGGTTCCTACACACCTGCATGTGCTATGTACACCCACCAACATCTATCCCACAACCGAAATAATTACATCAATACATACTGTCATACCATTTCCAGTTATGCAACTGCTGTAACCCATCTGTTGAAACCTTAACATACCTTGACACAGACACACTAACATGGCCCTGTGTGAAATAGTTGCCGTTATACAAATGAGCAGCTGCTGATGTAACAGGGTGTGTATGAACTAATCCTGTTTCAGAGGGCTGAAAGGTTCATACACCAGGAAGTTTTACTGAGTACTGATCATTAGCACAGTATGATACACAGTAACACCAAACTAAATATGTCTGGTAAGCACACTGTAAACCCCCTAACATTATATGCATAGCTATGCAGCCTTGAGCTGGTCAAACAACCTGGCCAGACTGACATATGCAGAATTATTAGGTACAAACAAACCCTGCACAAGTAGCAATGTTCAGAAATATAACAGCAGTACTCACATTTAGACCAACACCTCTAGGCGTTACACACAATATATTACTGTTCGTCTCAATACAGCTGTTGCAATAGATTCCAAACAAAACGTCCACGCTGTCTTCCTCACAAGTAAGGCAAAGGGACAACGCCCAAGTGGAGTACTCAATTATACTCCACTGTAGCCATGGTATTGGCTAAGGCAGTAGCAGCGCAGCTGATGTACATGTAATTAGCTATTTAGGAACACCAATTGGCCATTGGGATAGCACATGTTACTGATCTGTAACTATAAAAGGTTGCCTTGTCACACATTCAAACCATCTGTATCTACCTGTAGAACAGTACAAAACATGGAAAGACGAACTGAAAATGAGTAGTACACTAGTTAATAACACTTCTGATTGCTAAGATGGTATGTATAACATATAGTATGTCTGTGTATGTAGTATCTGTACTGTAAGAATTACAGTATAATCAATGCATATAGTGGAAATAGCTATCTTTTAGTGATGTATTGTTGAGCAGTAGTAATGTTTGTGGTATTCTATGTGTGTACTGCTGTAGGTCACATGACACACTCCACATACACCGCAAGGAATGCTATGGGCTTGGAACACACCATTTTGCTTCCAGCCACTGTCAGTGTCAGGATTGGTCCAACAAGTATGTGCTATAACAGGGAACAGTATATGTTGTTATACTGTAACAGTCGACATATGTATGGGTGTATAAGTTAGATGAACATGTTAAAGGTGGGCTTACCGTGCAAATATGGTGTGCATTGTGGGATATTGTGCCAATAACTGTGTAATGTACAGTATTATAGGCAGATCTGTATTCTGTTCTACATAGCAGTTCAGTTATGTTATGCAAACAGTAGTTATATCTATTGGCAATTATAATACTCAATGACAGAATGCATAGCATTAGTATTCATCTGACAGGTTAGCAGCATGATAGCAAAGATAATTGGAAGAGCCAGGTAACTATCCATGTACATAACACATGTAATACCCACCTCTCTATTATCGTTTGCAAGCAATAACAGCTGTGCATGTGTACATGTTATGCAAATGTGTAGTGACACTTGTTACAGGGCTGGGCCAAATGGCTATGTGGACACCTATATAGAGTGAATATTGAGAGTACAGACACACTGGTTGAACTACCAGGGTTGTGTAGCCCAACTTAACAGCCGTCTGCACATACTGTATGTAAGGTAGTGCACAGCACTGGTAATGAAACAGGTTGCACATCATCTTTAACTCCAGTGTAACATCTGCAGTAGGAGTGTAAGATGTAGGAGACAGCTGCCCATGTGTAATAGCTGCATCATAGGTGATGGCTCACACTATCTGATTATATCCTGATCATGTTGATAGTGGCATCAGCACCTACTGATACATGACTCTGCTTGGGGAGTGGGTGTCTGTGCCCAACAGAGCTCATGATTCTGGTGGATATGTGAGTATATACCCAGAGAAAGAAACAGACCTGTAGACACATGCATCATCTGAAATCAACTAACAGGATGTGATGTGCTCCTCCGAGGAGGTTTGCTGCTAAGGGTAGCTGCAATGTTTCCATAATAGCCAGTGTTGTCACATCCATAACACAAATAATTACATGTGAGCATCACTGTCTAAAACATCTTCATAGGCAATACATAAACTAAATACAGTACTTGGTACTTGTAGTACTGACTGCTCATACAGTCATGTCCACTAGTCAGCTACTGGTGTTTCCTAATGTCAGCTTTGTGTATGTGGCCATCTTGGGGGAAAATCTCTATGCCATGTACACTGCCAGACCCACCTAACACCACACCCCACACATTGTCTGGGATGCAGCTACAGGGGTAAGCTGGACGGCAGCCCAGTCTACAGCCATGACTGGACTGGACAGTCATGAGGTGTAGGTTAACATGCCCAACAGTACTCATTTGTGAATGCAAACTCTAGCACTATGTTACACACCCACCTATACAAGGGCATACATACTGTTAGCTGCCTGTCTGACATGCTTAGCTACATACTCATACACTCAGACCACCTTTTGATCTATACACATTGCTCTGGCATATTCCATGTTGTGCAGGACCTGTGATGCAATAGCTTGGACAGCATGGAAACATGGAAACACATGTAGGAACTATCAGGTCTTGTAGGTCATGCAGGTATGTCCCAAGGCCTGGGTAGCATTCTGCCATTGGCAAGAATGATACTGCAGTACAGGGACAAAAGGAATGTATTCCACAATTGTCTACTGTAGTGGTGTATGTCGCAGGGTATCCAGAATCTGTCATCCTGGGATAACATGGTTGACAGACCATGATGCTTTACCAGACAGGGCCTGCACCTGTCACCCCTGGGAATCTGGATACAGCCTACGGCTCATGCTTCCCCTATAGTGCCTTCATCATGCACGGTTCAGGTGAGGGTCTACTGCTGTTACAGGGACAGCCAAGCAATACACTGCGGGTCTCGCTAAACAATGATACATGTCAAAAACACAATATGTACACACATGTCAATCCCTAACAATGAGAACATATCTGTGCAGTGCCTGAGACATGTTTCAATGCTCCAGAAAGCACACCTGCATGACCATGTTATAACACATGCCTCACCTCTTGCCCATTATCCTTTATTGGAACACACAGGCCGTAGGTGTGTCAATATTCCTGAAGGATATGTACACCCCTATACTAATTGCACTTGCATAACATCAGATACATTATGCTGAGCAACTACCTTTGTGCCACAGTGGAATTCAAAATACACCTTGAGATAGATCACTCACCAGGCCACGGACTTCCCAACTGCCATAATGTGCTGTAATGGGGAAGATTAGGTCTGAGACAGAACCATACTACTGGCTACTCTCAACTATTCCATTATTAACCGTGAAGACTCCTCATGTACCAACACCTGCGCTCAATGCATGTTGGATTCCATCGACCCCACTGACCTGGATCACAGTAGTCACACAAACAGGGCTAACAGTATGCTACACATAGTTAGTCTCCAATGCCAATGTTATGTTCCCTAAGAGCAGAGTGGTGAGTGCTATGGCACCCATGCAGATGGACAATGCATGTGCAAATGCTGAATACTACACAAATGAACTTTAAGCAATCACATGTGCAGTGATTGGGCCATTGAAACAGAACCAGGAGCCAATCCAACACAAATAAGTAAGCAAACTGGTGGTACGATGCTTTAAACTGTACCACAGAAGGTAGCAACTGTTGCAAGAGTGAACACACATGAGTGTAGGTGATCACTGGTCAGCCGCAGTAAGATGCAGATATACCATATGAAACCATGCAAAGCTACCGTGAAATCAATCAGCCATATATTATGAGGCCAAACACAGAGCATTCTGTAGCTGTGTTGTTAATCGTAATGGCAACATCAAGAACTGCCATGCTGCACAGCACTATGGCATGGGAAGTACTGAACCTACAGAAATAGCACCTGCTCATCCAGATAGGGTCTCTGAGAACCTAAACCCACTCCCACCTACCCCCACCCCCAACAGGTACACTTGGTAATATATCCATGTACACTACAGGACCCCTGTACTAACGACTATACAGGTACAAGCTGCACCCTCTAATGCCATACATACAGCTTTCATGGGACCTGTCAACATCCCAGGGTGTATCCTACACAAATGTAAGAACATACAGCTATTCACATACTCATCATGTTCAATCATAGCTTTATGTTAGGCTGTGTACACACCGAATGGTGCACAGCAACAGTTATCACACCCCATAAAGGGGGAGACACCATTGATAATGGGACATAGTGTACAATTACCCTGCTGAGTTTGGTCTGTATGGCCATGAACCATGGTCGGTGTAATTGATGTACTCGGTACAGATGTAGATGACAGCAGGGTTGATTCACACTGCATATCATGACCTTGCCAGGTTGTAGGACACCATCACCCATGCTGTGTTCCAGCTACACTCAGTAAACTAGGTGAATATTCCTATGTCACAGGTGTGGTTGGCAACTGGACTGCTGGCTGAACCCACACTACAGAAGGTGTCTGACAAATACACACACATCAAACTACTGCCAGCCACAGTGATACAGGGGTCATTCCTGGTACTCCCCCTCTTTGGTATCTATACCACATAGACTAACACAGAAGGCATCAGCCTATTGATGTCTGCAAATGACTATGAACTAGGAGCAATAGTCAACTCATTGTCTGCTGTGTTCAACATACAGAAGGACCTTTGTGTGTCAGATGTGTGGTGTGTGATGTATGGCCACATTCTGACACCTAAGTATTGCATTGTCATCCCCTATGTTACAAACCCTGTACCCATTAACTACCACCTAGGCAGCAGTCAACATAATGGCAACTGTGTGTATGAGATGCAGCTGGACAGTACTTCCCTTTGATAGTTACGTCACCACAAAAGACAGGTAGTCGTATGTGGCACCCCTATCATGACAGGGTGCCATCCAGTAATTGAGAGATAACTGCTCTGCATTACTCAACATCCATGTGACCCATAATAGATCACATATTTCCTTTAAGGGTTATTGCCCATGTGTAGATGGCCTACACTGCCCTTCACAATCCCTAGCTGCACTATGTAGCACGCAGCCTACCCTGAATAAAGCCATGTCCAACCCAGAGGTGTTGGACATGCTACACTTAACACATCCTGATCCCAAATAAACACATACATCATGGACATCCACCTTTCTAGTACAAGGATCACAACATGCCTGACAGATACCTGTCCCATACACTTAACATACTCTTGCCATACTATGCATCCCTGTCTAGCGAAGCTGCACACTGCCCCTCTCTGTGACATGGTGTGATGACCGCATGCCAAATATATCAGTAACCATTTGTATCAGTTCTGTGGCACCACTTGAACTGGCCACTGAATATTACCTGTCTGCTGCCTACAGCTAGGTAACCTGTCTGCCTAGGCTCATAAATGGCCCAGGGCATATAGCCTACCACATCACTATGACCATACATGCCATAGTTGATATCCAACCCTGCAAATACCATCAGGTAAGCTATTGTCCCATGTGTTACACATGCGCAACACAGGCAATACATGGCAAGATGCTACACAGCTGTACAGTGCCATGTAGATGCATATGACAAAACACATACATGTTTGCAAGTCTGCAGGTCATAGGTCATGTCCCTAATGGCTATGTATGACTATATATGTGGCATATACACAGCATTAAGGTCGATTGCATTAATGTGAACACATCCAGGCATGTGCTGATAGGTAAAAACACCACTACAGGCAAACAGCCATGCCCACATCAAGACAACATCCACATGGTGTATGAGCAATGTCATCACATGACACACACATATATAGCGATAACATCACATCACCAGTAGGTGTCAAATGTGTGTGACTTATACATGTCAGTGGTGTTAGTGTCATGTAGATCTACAAAGACGTATTTGTAAACTTAATAAATGTGATACACATGTATGTTCAGCTGCACTGCTGTAATTCTCTGTGAGTTACTGTGACCTGTCTCCATCGTTATGTCTTCCAGGCATGCCCCGTAGCCGACTGCTGCCATACAGCCACTTGGAGGATGAGGTCCTCATCCCATACCTCCTCGACAACTACACAACGCTCTTCAGCCATGTGCCACAGGATGCACAGCAGTGGGATGCCCTGTGGGAGGAACTCTGTAGGAGGGTAAATGATGTTGGTGGTCACAATTGCACCTATCAGCAGGTGCGCCGACACAGCACTGACCAGATAAGACAGGCGAAACAGCATGCTAATGCAATTGCCAGAGAACAAGGTGCAACAGGTGGGGGGGAGCCACTCACCCAGCCCCCACTCACACGTACCAAGGAGCTACTGGCCAACCTGGGGACACCTGCATACCTCCATCCATAAGTGTTAGCTGGTATTGTTGAGGTGGGTGTCTCTCAACCACCGAGCCTGGAGTTGCCTGGTAAGTTAGTACTGCACATAAAACACAACCATATATCACATTGTTACATGTGTTACTGTACAATATGTAATGTAACATCATATGCAAGGCATGTATGCGCACATGCCACATACTATAGTCTGCTACTCTATGTATGCACAGATGTGCATACTCCATAGTATAGTGTTTTGTACTGGCTTATGTGCTAACATAGACATTGCGCCCTGTAGCTACCACATAGGTGTGGATAATGATCATACTGCTGTGACACCCCTGTTTAGGTACCTCTGGCATTTTGCAGCGACAGCAGCCTGTGTCACGTGAGATTGTTATTATTTACCAGGCTTGATAATGCACGAAATATATTAATTGCATGCTATCTGCCATAACACATGAACACATAATGTATGGTGGTCCTGGTAATGGAAACTGGTCAGACCTGCAATGCATCACACTGTTTACCTATGTGAAACAATTGTAGACTATATGAAACACCTACAATAAACCTTCCAAACTGTCATTGCCAGATGTGTGAACAACAGTGGATACAATGGTGGAGATGTGTTCCACTGTAGGGACAGGTGCTACATATCAGCATTACACATGTTGGGACTACAAACAGTACTGTACAGAGAGCATATGTGTGCACACACACTAAATGTGTTTGAGCTGGAGTATGCCTGGTCCACAGGATGCACCCTTGTGGAGTATACCCTTGCTATGAATGTCACACAATGTTATGTGCTATCAGACATGTCCATGACATGTAGTGGGCTGACTGCATCACTGCTCAAATATCCTGCAAAACATGTCTCACATCCCATACATACCACCCTTTGTCTGCATAACCCTGTCCTCAGTGGTGCATATGACATCTATGGGTGAATGTCATATGGGATAACACTGACATGTGAAATAAGATTGCCATCACAACCATTGGACTGCACATGTGTACCCATGGCCATGGAGGATGGCCAGAGACATGAAGCAAAGCACACAGTAGAAGTGATGTACATGTGTGTACACCCTGTTGTTGGCTTGACACAATACAATTATGGTCTTTGTGTAATGGTGATATTGCAGATGTGAAACACTAAACATCATACAGGCCTGTGCACAGCTTGTGTAGGCATAACATGAAACCACCACATAACATGTCTTGAACATCTGGAGTGTGTCACGACATAGAAGCATTCACCTATACAGTATCCAAATACATATATGTGTTGCACAACATACGCATACATCCACATCAAGCCACAGATACAGTAGATTCACCTTGCTGGTGTCAGACATCACTGTCATGCCTGCTCCTCATGTGTGTGAGGTACACAGATGGCATGTGGGACATAGAGGACTTGTAAGTTAGCCATGTGAGGGTATAGTTGTCAGGTATCAGTAATATGGTTGCAGATGTGCAGGGGTGTCATCCATATACACTTCTGTGACCTGTGTCACATATTCCACATTAGGGTTTATTGTATATACACCTCAGTGACGCGGATCACATTCCACATTAGATATGTATTGTATGTGAACATAGTCATGGCTATGATCCGGGTCAGTAGCTCACACTGTATAGCAATTGTGAAGCCACATGATGCCCTGCAATGGCTATGCACATCAGCTCAATGTGCAGTATGTCCCTGGATATTTGTAGGGTGGACAGACAACATTGCATCAGCTGAAGGCCCATGTTTTTATTTATTTATTTATTTTACATTTGTTGACCGGGCTAGTCTAGCTGGATATATGTCCATTTTCAGTAGAGGCCCAGGGAGAAAAGCTCCACAAAAAGATGGGTTTATATACTCAATAGTTGTTATACATTCAAATCAGAAATATTATACAAAAGGAAGGTGTTACAAAAAAAAATTGGTTCATAAGCATTACCAAGAAAAATATTTTGCAATACTTGAAATAAAAATGCAAGAAATGTATTTATTTTATTTTTTTTTAAGGGTGAAAAGAGGTTGAGGGAATAGAAAGTTTAGTCGAGGTTTGTACAGGAGAGAGATGTTGGGAATTAAGCATAGTTTTTAGCTGCCTCTTGAAGGTACAAACAAAAATACTAAAAGAACCTAGAAAAGGTTTGAGGGGGTGAAAAAAAGGTAGAGGGAATAAAAGTTTAGTCAGGGTTTGTAAAAGGACAGAGCCATTGAGAATTAAGCAAAGTTTTTAGGTGCTTCTTGAAAATGGGTAAAGAAGTAATAGCAGTGAGTTCACTTGGAAGCTTGTTCCAGATAGGTCCAATACAGTTCGAGAACAAACAGTCCCCAGCTTTGTTGTTGGTTTTATAGGGTGCCGCTAGTAGTTTTGTGGTGGAGTGCAAGGAAGATAGATTTTTATAAGGAGAAATAAGGGTACTAAGTATTGTGGTATTAGAAGGTTGATAGAAGTTTTTGTTGGTGATGGTAAGTTGCTGTAGTCATATTTGATTTTATAATTCTAGTCAGCCTAGTTGTTTAAGATTTGAGCAATAATGGGTTCAAAAAGAGGCTCCTGTGGCAAATCTTGTAATATTATTATATGATATTGCTAGTTTATTGAAATTAGATTTTGATAAGTTTGTAAAAATAGGTGAGGCATAAAGAAGGGTAGAGAGTAGGTGCGTTTGTGCCATAGTCCTTCTGGCTGAGGTAGTAAGGAAGGGTTTGAGTCTGTAGAGAGATCCAAGTTTTCTATTGACTGACTTGATCGTTAAGTTAATATGGGCATTGAAGTTGAGATTATGGTCTATTGTGACACCTAAAAGTTTGGTAGTAGAGTCAGGGGATATTATTGTGCCATTGTTAGATATTATATTGAAGGTAAAGGTCGAAGATTTCTGTGATGGTGTAAAAAGTAATAATTTAGTCTTTCTGGGATTTAGTAAGAAGCAATGCTGAAAGAACCAGTTTTCTACTGCTGTGAAGACTTGTTGTGTAGTGGTCTGAAGCTTAATTGGGGAGGATGCTGAACATATCAGTGTTGAGTCATCGGCATATTGTACACATATGGATTGAGGAAGGGACATATTTAGATTATTAATAAAAATAGAAAAGAGGAGAGGTCCTAGTATTGAGCCTTGTGGCACTCCTATTGTGATGGGAAGAAGAGATGAAATGTGATTATCCCAAAGAACTGCTTGTTGTCTATTTTCTAAGTAGGAATTAAACCACTGGATAGCTTGAGTGTCCAAGGCAAATGATTTGAGGATGTTTAGTAAGAGGGAATGGTTGACCATATCAGAGGCCTTAGAGAGGTCTAAGAATAGCGCTGAGGACAGTAGGTTGTTGTTCCGATTTTTATTAATATGGTCTGTGAATGACAAGAGTGCTGTAGTAGTGCTGTGATAGGGTCTGAAACTATGTTGGCAGTCTGCTAGAAGATTGTTTTGGAGAAGATGGTCAAGTAGTTGATGATGTATACATCTTTCCAAGATTTTAGCTAATGGAGAAAGTAAGGCTATGGGATGGAAGTTGGAGAGCTCAAAAGAGTTACCGCCCTTATGTAGAGGAATGATATGAGAAACTTTCCAGAGGGTTGGAATAAAGCCTTCAGTTATGGGTCGATTAATTAATATGGAGACAGGAAGGGCAATTACTTTGGCTGCAATTTGTAGGTATTCAGCTGGGAGAAGGTCAGCTGAGGGGTACATGGTTTGAGTTTTGTAAGAAGAGTAAAGATAAGATCTGTTGAAACTGGTTGCAGTTTGAAAGAGGAGGGATTTTTGTTGAGGGAATAAGGTGCTTGCATGGACTGTGGAGATAAAGTTGAAGCAAGAGAGGTGACAGTGTCTGAGAAAAATGTGTTGAAAGTATCAGCAATTTGGCTAGGGGTGGTCTGAGTGAGGTTAGAAGGAGTGGGTGTTTTAGAATTACCTGGATGTAGTAGTTTATTGATACTTGACCAGAATTTCTGGGGGTTTTGATGTTGGGTATGTTGGAAATTCCAATAATATTTTTTTTTTATCAAGGAATATAAGTTTCTTTGTTGCATTCCTCAGTTGTTTAAAGATTTGGTGGTATGATGGGTGATGGGTTTTTAGTACTACGCCATTTGGCCCAGGTTCTATTTCTATGTAACATTTTTTGTTTGGTTTCTCTTGTTAGCCAAGGAGCAGGCTTTGCTTTGGTTTTAATTAATCTAGTAGGGGCATGGAGGTTGAGGATTTGAAGGAATGTGTTGTTAAAGTATGAGACTGCTTCGTCGAGAGGTAAGTATTTTACGGGAGAACAATTACAAGCTTTGAGTTCTAATTGGATGTTAGTTTGGTTGAAATTGCTTTTGTTCCTGGTAGTTCTAACTTGAGTATTATTGGAGATAGGGCTGTTTTGTCTGGTGATAAAAGTGGTTAAATGGTCACTGATATATCAGGTAGTGTGCCTGTAGTATAAATCATAGGGTTGCTATTAACTAAAATCCAGCCTAGGGTACTTTGTTTGGAGTATAACATGTCCCTGCATTGGGACACCATTACCGTACTGTAGATTGGAAAGAACACCATTGTGTTACACATGTGTTACACATGTATGCATGTCATTCAACACATCAGCAGAAGACATGTCATACTACATGGGATTGGCAAGGTCATATGCCACACAGCAGGCTGGTGTAATGTAAACCCGTGCTGGTCTGTGGCACCATTGCAAAGTAGGGACAGCCATGTCAAACATGTGTGTACAGCCACATGCACAATGTCTACACTCAGATCAGGGGTAGGCAGAATAATGTTGAAAAGACATGCACTGCTTTGGGGGAGATATGCAAGCTAGGGCTCAGGCAAACATAGTATGCAGTCAACATACCCTACTGCTCATGTCTTCACACATAGGGGCGGTGGTCAACACAAAGCATCAGTGGCAGATGTACAATGGTTTGTTAACATGTGGTGTATGTTGCACACACCATGGCAGTGCAGTGCAATGGTTCAAAGTGCATGCATTGTGTTGCAGGTATGGGGCATAGGCTACTAACACAAATGGTGCAATACAGGTATGTATGCTAACCTCCACTATAATTATGTAAGGTGCATGCTGTCTGCTATACCACATGCATGCTGTTGTGTGCAACTCAGAGATGTATGATGACTACCACTATAATTGCCTAAGCTGAAACTATAAACGTCTAAGCTGAATGCAATCTGCCATATCACCTGCATGTAGCATGTGTGTCTGTGTGAGTCTGTGTGTGTTTGTGTATGTCTGTGTGTGTCTGTGTGTGTGTCTGTGTATGTGTGTGTGTGTGTGTGTGTGTGTGTGCGTGTGTGTGTCTGTGTGTGTCTGTCTCTGTGTGTCTGTCAGTGTGTGCGTGTGTCTGTCTGTCTGTCCATCTGTCTGTCTGTTTGTGTCTGGTATAACTTGTAATGCACAGTTCTTGTCTTCCCCTCACAGGTGTTGATGTAGGTGGGTTGCCCTCCTGTGGTCCACCTGATGTTAGTGTCACCACAGACTCTAGCAGTGATGATGATAGTATGATTGATGCACAGGCAGGGTTGGCAGGGGCTGATTCTGTGCCATTGGTTGCCATTCCACCTGTCTAGCACACAGTTCCCCTGCCTGCACATACCCCATCACCACTGTCCATAGAGAAAGGACAGTTGGTGGGTGGTAGCACGGAACAGGGAAGTGTGGTGACTATGGAAGGTGTGCCTGCACATCATGCTCCCAGTCAACAGAGTGGTGATGTCCCACACATGCATGTGCCCAGCCCTGCTCTAAGAAGACCACTGGCCAACATGCCCCTGCGGGACCCAGCATATCAGCTGGTGTCACCAGACGCATGTTTCAGGCTGTAATAGAGGCACAGGCATGTGCTGAATGGCACAACAGAGACAGTCTGAGGCTTCAGAGGGCTGCTGTCCGTTCATTAACTGACAACATCCAGGCACTTGCAAATGCTCACCGTCATCTTGCAGATGTTTTGGATAGATGATTGGGTGACATGGTGGGAGTCCTTGACCGTGAGATGTCAAACATCGAGCGTGGGATGTCTGTGCTGTAACATCTGGTGGGAGTGTTGCATCGGGCACGTGGATGTAGGCCAGCTACATCACCTGTTGAAGGTCTACATGAACATGCTGCTGCACCAGCCCGCTCCCATCATGGCGGTAGCAGCAGCAGCAGTGCTGCTGGTGCTGTGCAGTCCACACCAGGACACAGAACGCCACGTGCACATGGTCCTGGACTGTCCCAACAGGGACATGATTTCAGTGGACATATGTCATCAGATGGTACCCAGTCTGGACCTCTGCCTGGTAGTGCCCGTGCAACCGCTGGCAGGCGCAGGTCACGTGGCCGTGGGTGGACACCGTGAACTGTGACACCTGTCTTGTATAGTCTGCAGCTGTCAATATTACTGTGTAGGCCAGCCTCATGCCAGACCTGTGTGCATGCATACACACACACTGGAAACAAATGTAGGGCACCTCAACACACACACACACTCATAACATCCACACATGCCCAATGATATCACAGGCCCTAACCCACACACATGATGTCATCCAATGGCACAGCCTAGGCCTCTGGCAAACATTATCACCCTGTGCATATGATGATGCCTGTGCTGCATCCCTGTCATCCACACCATCGGTGCAGGGACATGTTCATATGATCTGATGCACAGGGTGAACATAATAGGTAGACAGGCAGCGGACATAACATGTATTGCAGTTTTAGAATGCATGTTGTACGTTTGACAGCATGTATCATGTGTAACAACACTAACAGCATGTTGATCCTGATGTTCTGCCTTCCTCTTTCAGGTGTAGTTGCATGTGCCGGGGGATGTTGGTGTATGCGGGAGTCCCATATGTACATGTTGACTACCCACAGGTCAGTATGACAATACCTGCATGCACTTTGTAGCTTCCACATCACAGTCATATTCTCCCATGTTACAATTATGTTTACTATTCTAATGATCCGAGAGCATGATAGCTGTGTAGTAAGCTACTGTGTTCAGAGCCGTCGCATCCATAGTGGGTGACATCACAGGTATAGTTACCTGGAGTGCGGAGTGGGTAAAAGTGTGGTATGTTGGATGACAAGGGTAAAGGCCAGTGGAAATAGTGGCATCTCATTGGGAAGCAGTAATACCCACTGCCATGACAGCATGTAAACACAGACACACCCACACACTCAGGGATTCCAGACAAAGTAACACACACTCTGACACACACACACACACACACACACACACACACACACACACACACACACACACACACACACACACACAGTTGCCAGTGTTCGGATGTCAATCCCTGCCTATGTGCATATCATCATTATAGTACTACACAATTACAAGATGCGCCATAGAGATTACACATGTACAGGTAGTTGGCATGGCCTAAAATTGAGGACATCGACAGGGATACTACAGTGCAGTGAGTATATGTAGGGAGGGGGGTCCATCAGTAGGCTATGTAACAACGGGTCACACCTCTGGGTGTACATGTTAACAGGCAGTAAGTATGCCCATCTATGACTGATGTTATCAACAGGGATGTTAGACTGCTTTGAGTGGATGGGGGGAGGGGGCATTAACATTCCACTATGGTAAAATACAGCCTCACTCCAGGAACCGGACAGCCATACACACAAACAGCCATACACACACACACACACACACACACACACACACACACACACACACACACACACACACACACACACACACACCGGCATTCACAATGATATACACCTATGTCACACACATACAGACACTTTACATGTGTGTGCGGTTTAACCATCTGCCTATGGCTTTCTTTCTACACTTCACTCTGCACTGGTGTCACCAACAGTGTTCAGGAGAGTGATAACATGTGGGATGTATTAACAACCATAAGTGACATATATGGACACACACCCACACGTGCCAGTACTGTGAATCAAACACATAGCTATCACATGATAGGTACTACAGCAGTACAGCCCTATCACATCTGGTACAATGCTTACTGACTCTTTCCTATGATAACTGTGCTGATATATGCACAATATATGCACAGGGGAGGTATTACTGTTACAGGTGTCATGGGATTTGCCTTCGGTGTCACCCTTACAGCATTCTACATTGTCTGTCTTCCACTTCAGTTAACAAAACCTGACCTTAACAGGTACACAGGTTACTCTAGGACTGGTTGTAACACACCAGTGAGCTGTTCTCAGTAATCATTCATCTGCAAATAAGCCCCACCACTTAGTAGTCATGTAAAAACATCTGTCCATACCTCATGTACGGCTTACTGTACTTACAGCATATTACAATATACAGTTGACAATGTTGGGGCTGTATTGCAACAGCATGATGTACTAAGACAACAGCCACCTTCAGACATCAGACACTGCACACACATGGAATCTACACAAACAGCAATACATGTACACATATGTGGTCTACATCAGTACGTGCACTAGCAGGTCAAGAGGATACATTCCACACCTTCTCCATGCCATGTGTGAAACATAGCCGAGCATTACACCATAATGGATGTTGTATTCATGTACTGGTAGGACACCACCACTTTCACTGAGTAGCCAAGTGTACATATATGACAACAGCACATATCAGCGTGACACACACAGCATTACTCCATGTCATGCTCCTACAAACTGTTACTTGACAGTGCCATGGTGAGGCCAGGGCACTGTAATGGCCAACAGTGAGCACATCATATTTGCTACACACACCTCATGTGTACTGGAAGAGTGCCAGCAATGTGCTCTGTTAGAGCTAGGCAGTACACTCATTCAAGCATGTGTGAGGTCTGTGGCTTGTAAACATCTCATCCCAGCATGTACTGGCTATTGTGGTACTAAGGCTAATATCCAGACAGCACACAGCATGCATGGCTTGCAATTGTTGACATGGGGTATATGTAGGAGTTGTGGCCACACATGGCTGTACATGTCATGAACATGTCACCTGTATCTACTCAGGAACATACAGTGCAGATCTAGATTTCCCTGAGTCTGTCAATAAAGGCCTTGTGTAGGTTCTATAGTCCTGTTATTTGAGTATGTTTGTAGGCATTGCATTAGGTGGACATGTCTAAAGACATACATGCCACATGGGGTGTTGTATGATATGATAGGTGTCATGAGTGACCAGTAGAGAGAGGATATTACCTCTGTCAACATAGATATCGAACCTTATGTACTGTTAGCATGCTATCTGCCATGTGCATGTGTGTAATGACTGTAGCCACCTGTATGTAGAAAGGTAAATGAAAGCTATGGTAATGTAATATATGTTGCATGAGTGTGGGATGTACATATCCAGGGCAGGTACTGTTAGGTCATATCCAACCATGAGGGTGTTGGTTACTAGTGTACAGCGACAGTCAACCGTATTAATGCTGACAACATCCAAGGGACCCTGGTATGTGTACAACTGAGCAGGTTACAAACAGTGGTATTATTGCATTGCATAACACATTATGCAGCTGTGTCTGTACATGGGTACATTGCACAGTTGATGCTAGGTACAGTTCACCAATCGAGGGTTATCTGGTGGTCTACCATACTACGTCATACCACATATGGATGTGTGTTGGTAGTCTGGGAACAAGGTGGTGGATGTATATGAGGATACAACCTAGAATGCAGCATTTTCCACTGTCACCTGTACCTGACTCATCTGTGATGCGTTATGTCTGAGTAGTGGTCCTTACATGTGAGCAGCCTTTATGAATATGTGTACACCACCGCCTGGTATGGTCCATACCACTGTTATGGCCCACATGTCTGGATCTGAGTTATACGGTGGTAGTGCAATTGTGCACAACAGAGCCTTGAGCCAGGTGTTCCTCACTGCACAGATGTCGGTATTCCCCATTGTAGGTTCTACATTGTGCTAATGGATTACTAAAGCCACACATCTAGTATGGGTTAGCATAGGCATCCAATGCAATTGTCATGTAGGTGCCAGGGTGTTGCTTCTGTGTGTAGGACATTTGCCTTGGAATGCATCTATATGGGTAAATGTGAACTAGGTATTATCCACACACACGTGTAACATGGATGCATTTGCTCTGTGTTGAAGGGTCATCGTTCGGTCATGACAGCCCGGAATGACAGACACTGGATGACCTCATAATAACAGCAGGACATTGGCTCATTGTTTTGGTCTAGCAGTTGCCACCCGTACCATGACATCACTGTGCATGGCATTAATGTGCTTGGTAGCAAATGCCCCATGTAAGGTGACGGACAACGGCAGACCTTGTGTATATGACCAATGTCAGATATACTTAGGGTAGCAGTCCTGCTAATAATGACAACTACTACCACAGCTGGGAGAGGTCATCTTGTCACCTGCACCTCAGTACCATTACAAAAGGTGGCTCACACATTATGCTTGCACATGCCACTGTTCCACGTATAATGCCACTGTCCACAACCTGCTATCAATGTATGCCTTTCAGGGCAGCAAAGTGTGTGACACATGCTGTAGGTAGCATCCACCTGTGCGACCCAGGTAACCTATTGTCTGTCACGTTCACACATGCATGACTGTGTATATGTAACATATATATGTCAGTACTTCATGTACATGTATGCATGTGTATCACACAGCAGAGACACAGATATATCATTTACAGGCCACATACAGGTATCAGGTAGTAAACCAGTATGATGTGCATATATACTGACAGGTAAGACGTACCTAACTGTAAACCTGTGCATTTACAATAGGAGTCCATTACAGCATGTTCTGCACATGTAAGTGTTTGAGCATGCACACTGTGGCCTTCAGTGGTTAGAAGCAGCGCATCCAACAAGCCCTTTGTTACTACATGTATGAGCATGCCCAGTATAACCTTGTGTAGTTGTAGTCATAGTGCATCCCAAACGGCCCTGTGCTATTAAGTGTATGGGCATGCCCACTGTAACCCTCTATAGTGATAGTAGTTGTCCATTCCGCAGATGGCCATACTCCACTTCAGGTTCCTGTTCTGCTAAAACTATACCTCTCAGGCGTACCCTGCGGATGGTGTGTCTTGTTTGTGCATGCAAGTTGTCATGGACACCTACTTTAAACACACAGGTCTACAGCTATGTACTTCATGACTGGCAGTCTCCCTGTTGTTATAAAATTGTAGAAGGGCAGTCTGACTGCCTTGGGATATGTAATCTCTGTGGCGTGTCTCGTAACTGCATAGTACTGTAATAGTGATCCCTAGATAGGCAGGAGTTTTGATCCCACCACTGGCAACTGTGTGCGTGTGTTTGTGTGTGTGACAGCAAATGCCTGAGTGTGTGTGTCAGCAAATGGCTGAGTGTGTTTGTGTGTGTCTCAGCAAATGCCTGAGTGTGTGTGTCAGCATAGGCTGAATGTGGTTGTGTGTGTGTATTTGTGTCTGCATCCTGTCATGGCAGTGGGTTTTGCTGCATTCCAAAGAGATACCTCTCTTTGCACTGGCCTTTATCTTTGTCATCCACTATACCTCTCTCTTCCCTCCTACCCACTGCAAGTAATCGGTCCTGTGATGTCACCAAGCTCAGACATGGAATCAGTAAGTGTAATTGTATGTGTTCTGTGGCACATACCCCAACTGCATACCACTGTACTAGTTACCTTTGCATAGGCAAAACGTGTATGCACAATACTGGCAAGTGTGTGTGTATATGTGTGTGTGACTACCCTGTAGCCAGGCTTACACATGTGTAATGTCTTTTAGCACACCATGGTAGCCATCTGTGGTGACAGGTGTTTACAAAGTGTAACATAGTTAGGAATGGTAAAGAATACACAGTCAAGCACGACTACAGTTGGTTATGTTATTTCTCTGTGCCACTGTCGAGCCGTGACACAGAAGTGGTCGCTGGGGTGTAGGTCCATACCTATCATTCCCCTACCCTAACTCCACAATCCCTGGGGTAGATTACATTATCCATTATTCCCCACCACAAACTCCGCATGCACAACAACCATCCCTTCTCTGGTGAACTGTTTATGATTTAAATTTTATAACACAAGAGACACCTCTGTTTTGTGTACACGTCAGTTCCTTCAGAACCCTTCTGTGTCACATAGGGCGTACAGACGTGTGTATGTGTGTGTGTGCATGTGTGTGTGTGTGTGTGTGTATATATATATATATATATATATATATATATATATATATATATATATATATATATATGGCTATGTCTGTGTATATGCATATATATATATATATATATATATATATATATATATATATATATATATATATGTATGTGTGTGTGTGTGTGTGTGTGTATGTGTGTGTGTGTGTAGGTATGACAGTTATACAGATGTAGACTTTTCTAGTACTGTACCTATGTTCACAAAGGGACTGTCCCATTTGTTTTCAGTACTGTGGAATACATGTAGTAGGATGTGCATTATAAACTCCATGCAACATGTGTACAACCCATATGGCTTTGTGGTACATCCAGTGACCTCAGTGTGGATGGTCCAGGGTTCGACACCTACAAGCCTTGATGATACTGTCAATTTGGACTGCATAAGACACTTTTAAGCTGATGTAATTGTGTTTTTGTGACAGTAAACAGCGGGTACACGCAGGTAACAGACATGTACAACCCATGGTACATGTGGAATTCCCTTCTTTGGCAATCCTGCTGATGTTACCCACCTACGTATACACCTCTGGGACTGTTATAACCCAGTATTCTCCGTAGCACATGCTGTAACTGCATATTGCTGTAGTGTGATTAACTACTTAGGTAGGGGTTCTAGTTCAAAGGAGACCAACTGTGTGTGTGCATCTCTATCTGCCTGAGGCAGGAACAATGCTTTTTAGAGTATGCACACTCTTTATGACTCACATGACCACCTTTGGCAATCCTGCTGATGCCAGCCACTTAGACATACACCTCTGGGACTGGTGTAACCCAGTAATCTCCGTAGCACATGTGGTGACTGCGTAATTCTGTAGTGTGATACACTAGTTAAGTAGGGGTTCTATTCCAGGGCATGGCAGTTGTGTGTGTGTTTGACTGTCAGAGCCTGTATGGAGGTGGCTGTGAGTGTCTAACCACTGGACATGTTGGGGGAGTGGATTTTGTAGTTTTCCTATATGGTGTCTGTCTTATATGTCACAATGTCCACCTCAGGAGGAGTACAGATGTCAGTCAACCAAGGGACTGTGTTGGCAAGCCATACCCCTACATTTGACAAAAGGCCTGGTGAACAAAGTATGCAACCCTACTATTACCCAGAATACGTCCTCAACCCATGTATCATACACAAACGCACTTGCCTAGAATATCCCGCTATGTTGCTAGTACCCTGCACATTGATGACAGATAGTAGGCATGGTGTGATTGCAGTGGGCTGCAGAGGGCATGGTACGATAGTCACCAGCAGTACAATAGACACATAATTGTGGACAATGTGCCTTCACTATGTTCCCCACTGGATGCCTGCAACATATGTGGTGCCATCAAATGTGATCCACAGAGGCCATACAATGCCTTACACATGTGCCCTGTATGGACCGATGCCACTGACACCAGGGAATACCTGTATCATGCTATCAATGCAGGTGCAGGGTCAACCTGCTGACTATAAGCAGGTTCTGCCACACCAGGCCAGTATTGGCATATTGGAGGATAACGGTCTGTGTACACAACATGTGCCAGCCAAACCAGATACACCTGTACATGTTACTGTACATTATTGTGGGACATGCACATCCCTGGCAATGCCCATGTCAAGGACTATCAAACACAGACATGGCATGCATTGCAAAGCTATGGCCATACACAATGGTAACCAGGATGTCAGGACAGTTCATACAATACCCATCTGTGTGGGACATTGCAGACACTACACCCCTGTACCACACTGCACACCATTGTCGAGTGGTGTGATGCCAAGGATTTCCCCTCACACAGCCTTGTACAGCCATCTTGCACAGCCAACCACTACACACCCATGAAGCAATGCACACATGCATGTCTGTACTGGTGCCTTGTGTCTGCGTGGGGGGTATGATGCTCCCAACCACAGTCACTCCCAGTATAACTCCCATTGGCATACCGACAGATGTCAAACACGTTCACATGCCCTAGCCCATAGGACCTCCGGATATCCCCTGTGGTGCATGTAGTACCTGTGCATTACTGCAGTGTTGCAAACTAAGTGGTTTGGGAGTGTATATGTGGGCCTGGCAAAGAGTGTCAATGTGAGTCCATTAGAGAATGCGACTGTGCTGACAATGACATCCGTTCATGTGGACAGCCATGTGTGCTACACCTAATGTCTGTCTACTATATCTCTGTTGCAGATGTCGCACACCAACACACATATATGTTCTTACGGCACACCACCATGTCAGCTTTGTGGCACATGGAGTAACTGCATGCACTTGTAACAGTAATGACTAGTCAGGCAGGGGTTTGAACCCCTGTACTGTTGGGTGTGTGACAGACGTTTCTTAGGTTTTAGTCCCCAAGTCCTTCTCTGATGTACTTTGCCTCAGTCTGTCCCTCCCACACACTCTCTGGTGGATGTGGAGGTGTACACCTGCTCAGCAGCAGCTTGTTTATTGTAAGGGATGGTCATGTTCGAGTGATGGCCTCTGCACCTATTGCAGTCCTTCTCTAGTTGATTGCATGTGGAACAGCTGCAATGATGTTCCCATAGCCATTTGCATGAGGAACACAGTTCAATATCTAGAAACATCATGTTGGTGTTTGCCCATGACAGTCACTGTGAGTGGTACCTGGATCTGGTGTTTATTAAATGGCATCACAGATGATATCTGGATGTTCCTCAAACTACATATACAGTGGGAAATAGCCTAAAGACAGGAGGGTGATGTGCCAGACATGACTACAGCATGTAAGTCTAGCTATGCTTCATTGAGACAACTGCCTGTTTAACAAGGTGTGTGTGGTAATGGCTATTCTGCATGTTTTAAAACTGACAAGACAGTGCTCTGTTTGTGAGGGGACCCCCATCTGTAGGGCCATCCATGGACTGGTTGTGTGGAACCATTTGTTTCCTGTGTTACTCACTGAACACACATCTGTGAACTGCAGGAGCATAGTGTGAGGATTGCAGCCAGTATAGGATGATAGTGATGAGTTACTGCCATCGCATCCCTGACTGGACATATGTCACATTAAACAGTGGTATGACAGACACTGTCTGGGGTTCTCAGTGACATGCCAATAATGGGCCACTGTTCATAGCTGCTGTCACAAGTCTTCTACACGTTGTACAGATGTTATGAAGTATATATGCATGTGTTGTGCTCTCTCTGCAACTGTATACCATCTGTTGTGTTGGGTTGATGGTCATATCTATGCGTGCTTTTGTAAGTAATCCAGAATGCTGTTGACTATTACTAAGCCATATCTGTGTTTAAACTGCAACACCATAGGCTGTATGGGTTTGGAGGTCCCAGCAGAACCTCCTGTCCCACTTCAGCCTGCCATGGCACTGGGCACCAACACATCTGTGGCCCAGCCTTGAACCTCCCCCTCTGTTGGCTCTGCACTGCCTTCTGGTGGTACTGTCACTGAGGATGGGATTTGTCCCCCTGGGAGCAGGTCCAGACAGGGACATGTCCACTGTTGTATAGTCCCAGACGTGGTGCGCAGGGGGCTCAATAAGGGGTTTTGAGGCCAGGTATGCCAGCTCAAGGGCAGAGCGTCACATTTACAGGGTAAGGCTGCCCCTCCTAGACAGCCTCCAGCACTGCCACCTTTGCAGCTGTATTGGTGCAGTGGTGGCTGCCCATAGCTGGGGACCTCCATCCTACTGTTTCCATCTGGAGGCTCATGGGCTTGTGAATGCCGAACACCCCTCCCCATCCGAGGTGTATCCCCCCACATGTGTCATATACCAACCCTGTATGCTGTCTTGTCTGTCATCCTACCCTACCTATCCTCCACGAGCATACCTACTCTCCTTCCCCATATCCCACTCTCACCCTACAGAAACAGAAGGCTAATTGATTCCTAGAACAACATTTGCCCCATACATAGATGTCCATTTCACACATGTGTCCACTGGGCACATGTAACCCTTTTAATATGTGTCACAACATACTCCAGTTGTCCTCACTCCTGTCTCTCAGGCGCACGATCCTAGTATGCACATGACTCCTAAATGCTCCAGGTAATCGTGATGCAGACGACGCCATTGTACACACAACACTATCCGTCCCTTTATGGTTACCCCATGTACCTTTATCATGATGATGATTTCGCACACAGCACCTTGCAGAAGTACTGTTCTCATATAATGATTGGACAGGAACTCTTGTGTTAATGTAAATAACATGCACAGAGTGATGTATATGGCCAATGTACAAATGTTTGCGTGTATGACTGACACATGTCTGTCTGAGGGAGTCTTGATGTTACATAGGACGACACCACTACATAATACAGGCATTGCTGATGTTTCTCTTTTCATTCCTTTGTAATGCTTTGCTATCACCTGGGATGTTCCTGATATATCTATATATATGTATGTGTCTATATGCTGGCCATAAACACTCACACATACATCTACATGATGGAATACATTTCCTATAATGCTGAATGACTGTGCTGGATGATATGTTTGTGATAAGGTCCGATGTCTGCATATCTGCCATGGCTTAGTGGTAAATCACAATAGCTGTGTGTGTGTAGGGTCCTGGTTTCGAGCCTTGCAGAGGGCGTTTATTTTGTTGCTGGCCAGAACAAGGCCATTTGATACGGTGTGATTAAGGCACATTAAAATAGTTGTGAGCGGGTGTGCATGAGTTTGCATGGTGCTAAGCAATGCTAAACTCTGGTTACAGTTTCTTACACTCAGTTAGCCTCTACGTTGCTTTACCAGTGTAATACTCGCATACTGGTGGCCAAACAGGCTTACACCCACTTGCTCCCGCACTTGCAACTGCACTGCATTTGATGTTTGCATCTGACACTCACACCCCTGCGTGGGAGTGAGGACTATGATATTATCTTGTGATGCCTATTACATCGGATTACATGCCTACAGTATCTGGAATGGCTGCCCATTAGGTGACAGCATGCCGTTTGACTGTACGGAATCCACGGCCTGTCCAGAGTTTGATTCATATCATTGGTGTTTTCCTCTTGCAATCTGCACCTGTCTGGCTAATATATGGGAACTGACACTCTTCAATACAAACAAGTAATTGGGTTTGGAGCCCATATCCTTCAGCCGAGTCAAGCTACTGCATACCTAATATTCTATCATCTTTCTAAGGTTGTCAGTGGAATATGTACTTTCTGTCCCTATCAGACCTCTCATACAATTGGGGAAATATACAAACTGAATCAGGGACACGGCATAACAACATCAGGGACACATTTAATTTATTGGTGTTATTAACCTGACACATTGACAGACGCAGAGCATATGAATTCATACACATTGTCTGAGGTAAATTATGTTTATAACTCTTAATTGTTGTCATTATTCATTACATGTAATTCACTACCTTTCCTCCATATGTCACTAGTTTTAAGAGGGATTACGTGGGGCAGAGTTAGAAACCGAGTCGAAATTGGGGACATTTCAGAGGTATGGTCCCTATTTGTTCCCCCAATGGTTTATGTCCTGTCCAGAGGATGTGCTCTTAGGGGTTAATAGGTAATGGCGTCAGCTATGCCCATTTCAGAATATTACTTACATCCCTGGGGCAGTCCTAATACAACTTTGCCAGCCAACACCTGCACGCCTAGTACCATAATTGAATACCCTAGTTCCCCCACCTACCACTCCTCTACAGCACTCATCCTTACTGTGGGTGCAGGTGGGGTATAAACACACCACTACACACTGCCCACTCTCCCTGTGTTGGGACACAGTTCGTATGTTGTGTCGACCCATGGGTTATCAGGCTTGCACAACCTACTGGTCCATGTACATCTACAGGCTGGTTTGATAAGTCTTTACCGGGACTGCCTCCGATCATTGATTTTTGGTGTCCCACAAGGGACATCGATGTCTATGTTTCAGGATTAGGCCTGGTAGGTCTCTCCCACTGGTAGTATCCTGCCAGTGATCTGAGAAACAGTAGTGTGTTTACCTTTATTGTGTGTCTGTATGTCTCACCGGCCTAGCTGGGGGGGGGGGGGTTGATGCTACATGTTACACGGTTGTTTATTGAACCCCTCACCCCCATATTCATGGCCTGTGAACATATGTTACTCGTAACTGCTGTATCATATCCTAGCTAAATACATGTGTATATTTACAGTCACATATATATTTATGTACATTACTATATACAGATATATCTGTATATGTATGCATACATGTATATTTATATTTTGCTGTCTATCAATATATATATATATATATATATATATATATATATATATATATATATATATATCACAACATATGGGTCTATGGGTGTCTACATATGTATATATTTATATGTGGGTATGTTTCTGTATTCTGTCTCTGTATGTATACATTTGTACTATGGAGAGGGAGAGGCTTATATATATATGTCTACATCTGGTTATTTCGTTCCTTGCCAAATAGATTACACGTTGCTGCAGTGGGACTCATAGTGGGTGTGGCTGCTCGTAGGATGACACCTCTACCCAATGAACACATTCGCTTGCATCCCTAGGGCTGTCCATATAGGCCCACATCAGCCAACACCTGCACACCTAGACCCGTAAGCAGCTACACAGAGTTCCCCCACCCTCACCTCCTCAACAGCACCCATCCTTACTTTGGGTCCTGGTCTGTTCTGGACACACCACAACACGCTGCCCACTCTCCACTTCACAGCACCCATTTCATAGAATTGTCTCGGCCCATGGGTCATCAGGGTTTCCCACCCTTGTATTCCGAGTATCTATACACCGCAGCCAGAATGGCC
>NC_056725.1:629709352-629801852 GCF_019279795.1 Protopterus annectens | reverse complement strand
ATGGTAAAACGACATTCATTCCACATGGAAAATTATATATGCTATTGTTGGGCTTGAACCATGAATGCCTGTTTGTTAGGCGGATGCTCTAAACACTACACTATTGACACTTACATTGATTCTGCATGTTTTTCTCTCTTTGAATGAATATGATGTGTAAGCTACACTCGGCGGAGGGCAGCGATGTGCAGACATGCTACACTTTGCTTGCACCTTCGATATTGTAGCATTTGAATGTATAATAGGGACACATGGACAGGGAATCTAATTGTGAAAGTTCTAGGGACAGGGCTCATCATTCTACTACGTGCTTGTGTGTTTACTACTTTGAGTGTATTTCACTGTTCGTGGACACTCTTGTCTGTTTAGCATACATTTTGGTATCCACGGACACTGAATTACTGACTTACTACTTACTATTAGGGGCGGGCTCTACTAGTAGGCATAGTAGGTTTTGCAAGTGTCAGGACATCTTTTTGCCTCTGTTGAGCACTTGTACACGCCCCCTGCACTTGCACATGTTTCCTGTGCATGTCAAGGTTGCGGTGGCATGCCCTCATACATATTCATATGGCACTGCTGCGCCATCTGTAGTGAGGTCACTCGGCACAAGGCTAAAACTGTCCTTGCACTGAGCTTCTTGAATCCCCGGCAAGTGTTTTTCTGTGATGTCAGAACTGTACTACTGAATTATTTTAAGTATTTCTCTGTGATCTCTGAACTCTTGACTAGCACTGTGTAGTAAAAAGTATTGTCTTGTATTTTCACTATTTGTTATTAAATATTTTTAAACCCTTTCAATTGTGGCTGTTTTTGTAGAGATAATTTAAGCTCTTTAGAGTACTTGCATGCCTTTAGTAAAATTGCACAAAGCCACTCTAATAGCTTTAGCCCTGGGCTCTACTCCCAATTGGATAATAATATTGCACGGTAATAATTGGACACCCTTTTCAGGTCCTTTGAGTAACTGATAAATATTAGTGGATGGTGGCAGCTGCTACTACCATATAGTCTGGGAAAAAGGGGCACAGCTGGAGAACCTGTGCCAGCCTTCCCCAGGAGTGTCTGTGTGGTTCTATAAACTCTTCTCAAAGTGTGTGTGTGTGTGTGTGTGTGTGTGTGTGTGTGTGTGTGTGTGTGTGTGTGTGTGTGTGTGTGTGTGTGTGTGTGTGTGTGTGTTTGTGTGTGTGTGTGTATATGTGTGTCAGCTACTTGGACAAGGGCAGAAAGCACTGGTTGGACAGAGAGGGTGCTGGAGGTTTTAGCTTGCCCAATAGGCGGAGATCTGCACCCTGTAGCTGTGCCAGTGGGGAGTCTTATTGGGGACCTGGAGAGCAAGAGAGCGACTAGTCCCAGACTGACTGTGATCTCTGTGTGCTCTTAAGGGAAATTGCATTTTACTGTGTGTATTTGTTATCCTTTCCTCCTATATGAGACGCCCCTCACTGATGTTAGTGGTGATGATTGAGGATCCTTGATTGCTGGGCCAGGGCACGGGCGTCACAAGTCCCTAAACTAAATAATAATCATAAGTCCTTCTATAGCGACATTAGAAAATTAAGAAAAGACACTCAGTAGTGGTCAGAACTATTCTATAATGGCATCACCCTCTCTGACCCAACTAATATAGCAAATATGCTAGTAGACAAATTTAGTGCAAACTTTGCCACATAAACAATTATTCCTTCTCTGTCAATTCTACTGTCTCTTACATCTCTTGACATCATAAAGGAGCATGTCTAAGACCAAAAACATTACTTCTGTGGGACCAGCTAACTTACCTGAATGCATTATAAACAGTGCCAACACACTCTTGTTGAAACCCTCCTAAACTGTTTAATATAAGCCTATATACATGGTATGTCCCTGAAGTAGGGTCAGCTGCAGTGGTGATGCCCTTACATAAGGGTGATCCTATCATTGACTCCAGGAACTATAGAGCCATTAGCCTGACTAGTCTGGTTTACAACAGAAAGCACTGCAACTGACTTCATTTACAACAATATCAAAAGTCTCATCACACCCACACCAGTTTAGTTTTATCAAAGGGGGAATCCTGCTTAATTAACTTTGTCAGCTTCTTTGAAGAGGATAATCAGGTTTTAGACAGCAATTTTCTTGTCCCCACAGCTAATCTGGATCTAGCAAATGCACTTGACACAATTCCCCATGGTGACATAATTAATAAGCTAAGTGTCATAAATGTCAATCCTTACATAGTGAGGTGGACAGCAAACTAGCTAAAAGACTGAACCCATATTGCTAGAGTGTCAGGTTCCTCTTCTGTAAGTTCAAAAGTAACTAATATGACCCCAAGAGCTCAGCACTGGGACATCTCCTTTTTAGCATATACTTTTCTGATCTCTCGAACAGAAACGGAGATGACAGCACACTGGGCATTATTTTCAAATCTCTCTGTGATACTGTTTCATTATAATAGTAACTTAGCCTTGCAAACAAGTGGTGTACTCAGAAAGGTTTAACATTAAATGCAAAAAAGTATATTATTGCTTTAGTTGGGAAAAATATTTTTCTGTCAAAATACAGCATAGTTAATACTCCTACCCAAAATGAAAATGGAGTCAGGGGTCTGGGAAAAGGGAATCAATAATTTCCTCCCATTTGACCATCATGTAGCTATAACAGTTAGAAAATCATGCTGCCTAGCAAAACTAATATTGAGAGCCATATCATTCATGTCAAACAAGGATATCATTCCCTTTGTACTTTGTCATAATTAGGCCTATTCTAGAGCTCCTTTTGAAATACACCTACCTAAACATTTTAGGCAATTGGAAAGGCCCCAGAGGTTCCTAACCAAGAAGACTGCTGGTCTAAAGACCCTGAACTACTTGGAAAACCTTGAAGTGTTGTTTCTTTATTTTGTATGTTATACGCTGTTACAAGAAGATCGATGCCATGCATTCTGAGCCATTAGAGACCTCATCCTCCTTGATGTTGTACAGTATAGCAAATCAAATAACTCCACTGACACCACAATAAAAAAACTAAATCTCTACCTATACATAACTAAAACTCTTAGGAGAGAGAAATTTGTTATCTAACATTTGCCTCATTTTTGGAAGAGATAATGTGCCATCCTAGCATTCTTAAAATGTAGCCTACATGACTGGATTGGTTCCCATAAATTTGATCCTGGACTGATCTGCTTTGCTGGTTTTGAGAAAGGGGGGTACAGCACACAGGTCAGCATTAGGGGAACATGGTATTTTGAATAAACCACCTTACTATTCCTGTGAACCTAAGATCAAAATTATATTCATGCTAATATGAATAGCCACCATAGAAAATAATTACTGTTTGACATAAGAGCACATGACGCTATTACTATTCTCCATGTCCATGTTAAAGGAAATAATATTTGTAATCAATATACAATAATTGGTTATTTCATCACATGAAATGGATTAAATTGGATCTTTTCAAAATATATTTTCTTGATAGACTTACTTTTGCAGTTGTAATAATCACTTAGACAAAATATTAGGAGCAGATAGTACTGAACAAAAATGGATACATATTCAGAATTAACCAGTTAAATTGAAATAAATGCTATTACGGATATAAAAATGATACATAATATGTAGATCCACTAGTTATTAAAGCATCATGGCATACTTTAAAAATGTTCCTTAGCAAGATTCACAAAAGTTAGAGACATTAGCATTTCAGTGCATTCAATCCTTATTAGATATTCTTTTAGCTGTGGTGCAAGTTTTAACTGATGAATACTGTTAAAATGACTTTCTAAGTAGAACCACACTGACCTAGCTGTACATACATATATTGCATTTATGATTGTAACAAGTTAGCAGGAGTGCACACAGCTAATCTTTTGTTTTTGTTAATCGGACTTATTTCACATATAAATAGGTACTTAAGAAGATCAATAAGCAATGCTGAGATGTCATAGCTATATAATTAACATTTTGCTGAAAAAATCATGAAAACAAATGGTATTCTGTAAGAAGCTACCTTTGGTTAGACGTATATAAGCAAGACAGCAGTGTATGTGTTTTAGAAGACCAGAACACAAGTGTACACATGCATAGAATGAGATGCTATATATTAATGTCACTATTATTAACATTAGTGTTGTAACAAGTTGTGGCAGCCATGGCTTGCTAAAAAAAAAAACAATGCTGGAGTTGGGCTATCTATTCTAATTTTGAGATCCATAACTGTGACTTATTAAAAAAAGTGACAGTGATTCAGAAGGAAAATAGTAAATATCAAAACTCACTGAGGGTTTTAAACAGGAAAAACCCTCTGCATCCCCCAATGTGCAGGTTGCATCTCATACTCCCCTTACTTATATGTACTAACGCTAATATCATGGTATCATGGAGAAAGGAGAATACTTCAAATACAGTGCTTGTGGATGCAGTATGCAAATACAGTGCTTGTGGATGCAGTATGCAAATACAGCACTTGTGGATGTAGTATGCAAATACAGTACTTGTGGATGCAGTATGCAAATACAGTGCTTGTGGATGTAGTATGCAAATACAGCACTTGTGGATGTAGTATGCAAATACAGTGCTTGTGGATGTAGTATGCAAATACAGTGCTTGTGGATGCAGTATGCAAATACAGCACTTGTGGATGTAGTATGCAAATACAGTGCTTGTGGATGCAGTATGCAAATACAGTGCTTGTGGATGTAGTATGCAAATACAGTGCTTGTGGATGCAGTATGCAAATACAGCACTTGTGGATGTAGTATGCAAATACAGTGCTTGTGGATGCAGTATGCAAATACAGTGCTTGTGGATGTAGTATGCAAATACAGTACTTGTGGATGCAGTATGCAAATACAGTGCTTGTGGATATAGTATGCAAATACAGTGCTTGTGGATGCAATATGCAAATACAGCGCTTGTGGATGCAGTATGCAAATACAGCACTTGTGGATGTAGTATGCAAATACAGCGCTTGTGGATGTAGTATGCAAATACAGTGCTTGTGGATGCAGTATGCAAATACGGTGCTTGTGGATGCAGTATGCAAATACAGTGCTTGTGGATGCAGTATGCAAACAAGCACTTGTGGATGTAGTATGCAAATACAGTGCTTGTGGATGTAGTATGCAAATACAGCACTTGTGGATGTAGTATGCAAATACAGTGCTTGTGGATGTAGTATGCAAATACAGTGCTTGTGGATGCAGTATGCAAATACAGTGCTTGTGGATGCAGTATGCAAATACAGCACTTGTGGATGTAGTATGCAAATATAGTGCTTGTGGATGTAGTATGCAAATACAGCACTTGTGGATGTAGTATGCAAATACAGTGCTTGTGGATGTAGTATGCAAATACAGTGCTTGTGGATGCAGTATGCAAATACAGCACTTGTGGATGTAGTATGCAAATACAGTGCTTGTGGATGCAGTATGCAAATACAGTGCTTGTGGATGTAGTATGCAAATACAGTGCTTGTGGATGCAGTATGCAAATACAGCACTTGTGGATGTAGTATGCAAATACAGTGCTTGTGGATGTAGTATGCAAATACAGTGCTTGTGGATGTAGTATGCAAATACAGTACTTGTGGATGCAGTATGCAAATACAGTGCTTGTGGATATAGTATGCAAATACAGTGCTTGTCTATGCAGTATGCAAATACAGCACTTGTGGATGTAGTATGCAAATACAGCACTTGTGGATGTAGTATGCAAATACAGTGCTTGTGGATGCAGTATGCAAATACAGCACTTGTGGATGTAGTATGCAAATACAGTGCTTGTGGATGTAGTATGCAAATACAGCACTTGTGGATGTAGTATGCAAATACAGTGCTTGTGGATGCAGTATGCAAATACAGTGCTTGTGGATGCAGTATGCAAATACAGCACTTGTGGATGTAGTATGCAAATACAGTGCTTGTGGATGCAGTATGCAAATACAGTGCTTGTGGATGCAGTATGCAAATACAGCACTTGTGGATGTAGTATGCAAATACAGTGCTTGTGGATGTAGTATGCAAATACAGCACTTGTGGATGTAGTATGCAAATACAGTGCTTGTGGATGTAGTATGCAAATACAGTGCTTGTGGATGCAGTATGCAAATACAGTGCTTGTGGATACAGTATGCAAATACAGCACTTGTGGATGTAGTATGCAAATACAGCACTTGTGGATGTAGTATGCAAATACAGTGCTTGTGGATGTAGTATGCAAATACAGTGCTTGTGGATGCAGTATGCAAATACAGTGCTTGTGGATGCAGTATGCAAATACAGCGCTTGTGGATGTAGTATGCAAATACAGCACTTGTGGATGTAGTATGCAAATACAGTGCTTGTGGATGCAGTATGCAAATACAGTGCTTGTGGATGCAGTATGCAAATACAGCACTTGTGGATGTAGTATGCAAATACAGTGCTTGTGGATGTAGTATGCAAATACAGCACTTGTGGATGTAGTATGCAAATACAGTGCTTGTGGATGTAGTATGCAAATACAGTGCTTGTGGATGCAGTATGCAAATACAGTGCTTGTGGATGCAGTATGCAAATACAGCACATGTGGATGTAGTATGCAAATACAGTGCTTGTGGATGTAGTATGCAAATACAGCACTTGTGGATGTAGTATGCAAATACAGTGCTTGTGGATGTAGTATGCAAATACAGTGCTTGTGGATGCAGTATGCAAATACAGTGCTTGTGGATGCAGTATGCAAATACAGCACTTGTGGATGTAGTATGCAAATACAGTGCGTGTGGATGTAGTATGCAAATACAGCACTTGTGGATGTAGTATGCAAATACAGTGCTTGTGGATGTAGTATGCAAATACAGTGCTTGTGGATGCAGTATGCAAATACAGTGCTTGTGGATGCAGTATGCAAATACAGCACTTGTGGATGTAGTATGCAAATACAGTGCTTGTGGATGTAGTATGCAAATACAGCACTTGTGGATGTAGTATGCAAATACAGCGCTTGTGGATGTAGTATGCAAATACAGTGCTTGTGGATGCAGTATGCAAATACAGTGCTTGTGGATGTAGTATGCAAATACAGCACTTGTGGATGTAGTATGCAAATACAGTGCTTGTGGATGTAGTATGCAAATACAGTACTTGTGGATGCAGTATGCAAACACAGTGCTTGTGGATGTAGTATGCAAATACAATGCTTGTGGATGCAGTATGCAAATACAGTGCTTGTGGATGTAGTATGCAAATACAATGCTTGAGGATGCAGTATGCAAATACAGCACTTGTGGACTTAATATGCAAATCCTCCATTTTTATACATTCTGTCTTGCTGTTCTGCAACTAACAGTTGTGAGTTGTTGATCATTACCTTGTGGGGAAACTTCAATAGTACTTACAAAAAGGCAGCATATTAACATTAAAAGAAAAGCGTTTTAAGTTTAACAATATAACACAAATAATAAAATAAAGTAATAAAGTAAGTTCAAGTAAGTAATAACCACTTCAGTCGATTCTAGTCATAGAAACTATGCAATTACCAAAGCCAGTATAACATAGTTGAAATTATACTCATGTTCCCTTCCATAAAATTCCATCAACGAGGGTTATGTAGAGTCAAATTTTACATTTTAATTTCTGTATAATGGTAATACTGTTAATATGGCAAATAAACTGAAAATTGTGAAAAGTCTCTTTCATTAGGTAATATACATTTGGTGCTACAACATAAATCCAAATGTTTCTATTTCTTAGAGGTTCATTTATATAAACCTTGCAACAGATGGTCTAAGAATGCAGAGAGCAAGTCAAGATAGAAAAGTTTTTGGATTTATATGACTTATACTCAAATAGTTTCTGCATTTTTAACATTTTCTGTTCGATACTCATTTCCCTTAAAGTTAAAAGTAACCATGCCAGGGATGACCATTTGAAACACATTCCTGTTTTAGTTAGGAACTGAAAAACAAATGGAGAGTCTCTATCTTTGTAGTTTTTTTTATTTATTTTTAAGGATATCTGAGTTATTTTTATTTTATTATTTATTTTGTCATTGATGTAAGTTTTGTTCTCCACATTAGAAATCTTTGGTTTCTGTTCCCTTGATTCCTTTTTACTAAATCTTTTGTGACTTTTAGAGAGGCTATTTGTTGTAACATCTTTTCTATGAATGAAGGCTGACATCAGATGCTAGGCACAAAACACTCTGCCCACTATGTCCTCCTCATGGACAATAGATGTTAGACACACAACACTCTGCCACTATTATTTGTATTTATTGATGCATTTTGTTCTACCTGTCTTGAGTCCGTGTTTGAAGATTATACACAGGGAACATCATCTACAGCTGTAACAAGGTAACATCATCTTTATGTTTCTACCTAAATTGTGTTGGTCCATCTCAAGCAGACACTTTCTTCATTTGTTTTGATTCCACTGCTGTCATTTTTTAATGTGTGTCTTTGTCCAGTTTCATCTGGTAATACCGCAGTATGGACTGTATTTGCTCCCAGTGGTAAGTTGTAGCTATGATACTCCCCTTGAGTAAGCATATCTCGCTGATCACTAATTTGGTACGTGACTGACACTCCTAACAGTGCTGCTTATATTGTACATGATGCCTCAGTTTGTGGAGCAACAACCCTTGCTGGGCATGTAAAGCACCACATGAGGTATGAGTGGATTTGTGATGGAAGTATAGGCAGAGAGCCCTGTGACTTGCATCTCTGATACATGGACCTTCTGCTCTGTAATATGATTGCTTTGTGATAAGAAATTCCAATGAGGTATTGGGATTGTAATGGGGTCCCCTCATGCAGGACTGTATCCTACATCCTCCATGTGCATCAATGTAAGGTGCCATCACTGTCTACAGCAGACAGCTGAACTATTTCCATACTGAAAATGGGGTTGTGTGACTTTGCCTGTAAGTGAGGTGAGTCATAGTCACTGTCTTTAGACATGAGGTCCACACAGTACCTTTTATAGTTCTTCTACTGCGTAGGCCTCTTGGACCTTCTTATCTGTTAGTAGACACACAATCTGCCCAGAACCTCCATCACCACCAAATCTGTATAGCAACACTGTACTCTCCATTAGACATGTTCCACACTGACAGATATGTGATCCTAAATATGATGTCATTTTTCTCGCTGCTGTTTAGGACCCTGTTCTCCAAACTATTGCACATATGATTATAATATGATATTTCATGCACTATAGCTTTGGTTTCTAATGTATATGGATTATAGATATTCCTTGCAGTTATGTTTTGCATATTTATGCATCAGAAAAAAATTTTTGGAAGGTATCATGACATAATGTGAAATCTATTATCATACATAATATGATCATCAATCCCATCAAATGATCTCAGGGTTAGGACAAATACTTAGCTACACAAAGTAGTGAAAGTAGGTTAAGAAATAATTGTCTTGTGTCTGATCCTTACATTGTTTAAAAAAATTCTAAAAATGCCAGTAACCCTGAGGGCATGGGATGAACTACAATGACAAGTAACTTCAGAATAACCGCATGGTTGTTTGTGAAACATTTGATAACTAGTGTTTTATTTCTGCCAGATCAAATATGTTATATTAGAAATGAACACAATACAGGCTTCTAAAAGAATGGGAAGAAACAGAGCAAAAGACCTACATATGTTCTGATAAAGGGAGGCTGAAAAACATCAGTGCATATGTCATAAATGTAACAATATGGACTTGAAATTAAAAGACTCATTATACAATTGTGTAAATCAGTCCAGTTTCTAAACAACATTATCTACTTATCAGAACAATAATATGCCTGATTCCATACAAAGGAAATTTCTGGGTATAAACAAATCTCTGCTTTCCTTGTAATGTGAAGAGTAACGTTTTAAGTGGAGGTCAGAGCTGAGAGGGTGAATGCTCTACTATTCAGTAAACAAGTCCCTAAGTTATGCAGCATCAGCATACCCAGGGCATGCTGCACATACATTTCCCCTGGCAAATGTATAGGATTTCTCTGTATCACAGAAGCCATGGTAACCTGTTTCCCATGCACATGGATTGTTCTAGCATTGAACCATCTCAGTCTCATGAGTAGTTTTTTATATCTGGATGGTACTTTGCGTAGTTCATAGGAACTGATTAGTAGAACCTATATCTTGTGATCAGTCTGGAGGTGCAAACTTAGTAGCCCTAATAAAAATACAGACAATCTGTCATATGCCCAGACATTTGCAAGAGAATCTCTCATATGCCCAAACACTTGCAAGCCACTCTTTTTCAGTCTGTGAATATCTTTGTTCAGCATCAGTCAGCAATCTGCAGCAATAGGCAATAGGACATAACATTTGTTTATCCACTTAGAATAATGTTATACCTAGGCCATAGCTATTAGCATCAGGACACATAACTGTTGGTCTGCTGACATCATAGTATGCTTACACTAGCTCTGTTGTTAGGATTTCTTTAACTTAACCAAATATTTGGGCTTGAGAAATTCTGCATGAGGGTGGTGGAGTACTTGACTTGGAACACCCAGCTAAGGACTCAGCTCTATAGTGATCAGTTGGGGGTCTTATTTGGAGCCTTGAGAAAAAGCCCATCTCCAGGACTAGAGTATGCATTCCCTGTGTGCTCTTAATGAAAATTGTACTTGGTGCAGAGGGGTTGCATCTGAAAATAATGTGTGTGTCTATTTTTTCCATAGTGAACATTCCCCACTGGTGTCAGTGGTGAGGATTGAGGGTCCTTGATCACTGGTCCAGAGAAGGGATGTCACAGGGTGGCAGTGATGGGATATTAATTGAACTTCTGTAGCCTGTAAGCAGTCATCACTAAACGTGATTGCACTCTCAGCAGCCACAAGGCAAACGTACAGAGTTTCATTTTTCACATAAGTTTTTTTTTTTTTTTTAGCTTAGTTTAGTCAGGAAAAGCAGGCAAATATCAACAGAGGATTATGGCAAGCTGACAGTGAACCAGTTGGCTAAGGTGTGCAAATCCAAAGGAATGGTGCAACCTGACTAAAGAAGAAATGTTTTCAGTGTTAGTTGCAGCTGCAGCACAGACCAGCAATCGAGAAGACAACCAGTCTGGTGATGGGGATGTGCAGCCCTCAGAAACAGGACACTTCACCTTTTCCTCAGAAGACTTAAAAACATGTCAGGAGTTAACCAGGTGCATCTGCAGTTAACTCCTACTGACACCTCTAGGTGTCAAATATTGCTTGTTCTTATTTGCATCAATAATTCCAAAACCATGTTATATACAAGGTTTTAAAAGATTTAATGTTAAAGCTTAGACAATACCAAGGTCAACTGCATCAATATTTCACCTCTGTCTAGTGCAGGTAAATAGATAACTGTTGTTTTATTACATTAATTTATATAGATATAATTTTCACATTTTTCTAAATATCTCAACAGCCAAGTAACATAGACAGAACTCCTTAGGCTCATATGAAAGTATTAAGCTAGATGAATAAAATGCTGCTAACAGTATGTATGCAACTTCAGTGGTTGCTGAGATACCGTAAGTTGTTTACACAATCTTACAAATGTAATAGTTAATGTGTTTACTGTGACTTATAAAATTAAGCCTAATACTTGGACCCTGAAGAATACTATTACTATAAAAATAGTTTGTGCTGAAGAGTTTGCCATTTATACTTCTTTTATAATCCCTATGGTTCCAGAGATATGAACATTTGTTTGAAATGTGAGGGCATAATTTGATTCTGCCAAAAGTTACAGTGCAAGCTTCCTGAGCTCCATTGGAGTGAATGAGTTAAAGAGACTTAACTGGAGGCACAATGTATAGAAATAGAATTGGCAGAAAGACTGTGGTGTCTGAAGGTCAAAGAGAATGAGAGTCAGTGTCAACATGAGAGGGTTATGCTGACTCTTTGACAGGAACATGGCGGTAATAGAGAAGAAAATAACAAAATGCCAGAAGCTACAAAGCTCAGTAAATGTCTTCCGCAGTACACAGAAGGTGATCATTTTGATAGTTGTATTCATATATTTGGAAGAGTTTGTAAACAGTATCATGTTGACTAAGCGCTATGGATACATTTTCTGAACCTTTTACTACATAGTAAAGTTATAACTGCTGCTTCTAAATTGTCTGATACTGACTGTTTAAATTATGACAAGGTTAAACAATGTTTATTGGAATGTTTTAAGTTAACACCTGAACATTACAGAAAAAAATGAGTGAGCATAGATGTAGGGCAGATGAAAGTGTATGAGATTATATCGCTGAGCTAAGCATTTATTTTCATAAGTGGGTGTAAGGGTGTCAGGTCACCACTTTTGAAAGGTTGGCAAACATCTTGGTGAGGGAACAAGCCCTTAGAGCTTTGCTTGAGGACATGAGAATCTGGTTTGCAAAATGCAGAGTGTAACTCTGCATTAGCTGGGGAAAAAAGGGGATCTTTACTTAGGAAGCAGAGCATCACTGCACAGGAATGGGATACACAGTGCTGCACATGGATATAAGGGAACCCACGGTGGGTAGGCTAAACCACCCCAACAGAGTCCCCCAGTAACAGGGGAAGCCACTAGTTCAGGTGCATGGCCAGGATCAAGGGTTAAATGCTTTAAATGTAACCAGTGGGGCCATGTTGCATGCAAATGTCCACTGAAGCAAGGTGGAAAATAAAAGCTGAGGGAGCCAGCAAGTGGAATAACAGCATGCCAGTCATAAGATGTCTGGAGACAACAGGGGCACCAAACCATCATCGGTGTTTGTATCCTATCTAAGTGGCTGGAAAACAGGCCACTGCTAAGAAATACACAGCCTCTGACATAACCATCATGAAGCCTGCAGTGGTTAAAGAGGAGCAGTACTTGTTTGGCAATTTATTTTATTTATTTATTTTATTTTACATTTGTTAACCGGGCTGGTCTAACTGGATATATGTCCATTTTTTGTAGAGGCCAGGGGAGATAAGCTCCAAGGTACATTCAGTAAAACTCAACAAATAAAATGACACTAATTTTGTATATACAGAGAATATTTCAGATTAACACAGAACTACACAATAAAGACAGAAATCATAGCAGAGAAAAATGTAGGAACACTACAGCATACAGGTGCAGTACAAAATAAGAGGGAGACAGTTTATTTTATAATAACATGATAAAGAGAGTTCCCTTTAAAAGTATCAACAGGGGAAGAGTTAAACAGAAAGAAAAGGAAAAAAGAGGTAACAAGTTATTAAGGAGGTAAATGGAAACAGTTAATGAAAAGTTTAGGATAAGCAGAGGATATTTAGGTTAGGGGTTCACTCCAGTCAGAACTTTAGGAGGGACCTCATTTCAAATACCTTTGGCCAGGGTTCACCTTGACCGGGAGGGTGGAAAAAGAAGCAAGCAAGTAGGTGTGTTTGAGGATATCGTTGCAGATGTCTTGACAGGGAATTATTTTGATAATGCATTATCTTGTGTGCATACAGTTACATGCAATCAGGCTTAGAGACAGGCATGTAGGTCTGTTAGCAATGGGGAGACCCAGACAGACCCCACACCTGAAGCTGGGGCTGGTGATGTGGCTATTTCAGGGAGGGAGCTACCCTGTAGCAGTGAGCTTGAAGGTGAGCCACAGCTGCTGATAGGTACTGATGTTCCTCTGGCAAGGTGACTGCAAGGGCAGAAGTGAGGGGTAGCACCAAGGTTGACAGTGAAGAAATGCTTTCAGAGGATACCAGACTTTATGTGGAAGGGGAGCTGGGAAGGGTCACAAAGGTACAGTTGAGACAGGCTCAGCCCTTGGACCCCACATTACGAGGCTTGAGGGAGGTAGCTAAGGAGACACCTGATTCTCAAGGAAAAGGGGAATCTGTATACTGGGACAAAGGGTTACTGTATAGAGAGTGGACCCATGAAGGAGGGCTAGAGGGTGAGGTAATACAGCAGTTGGTAGTACCCAGAGCCTACCATCTGGTACATTTAGCCATAGCTCATGACATTCCTTTTGCAGGGGGTCTATATTAGAACACCGAACATTCAAAATTTCGAGTGTTCTAATATCGAACCCTATGAATCAAAAATTTAAAACATTGAACATTCAGAACAGCAAATTTTTTCCTAGGGAAAAAATTTGCTGTCCCAAAACACATACACACAACACAAGCACACCAAACAAACAGCAATCCACACACATGCACCTAAACTCTTACACCTAACCCTACACTAAACTATACATACACCACTAACTATCCACTTACCTTAACCCTAACCCTAAGGTCCGTCACTATCACACAGTCACCTCACCTGCGCCCTAACCCTAACTCACCTACCCCGCCCTAACCTTCACGTCCACGCAATCACACACTTACCTGACCCACGCCCTAACCCTAACTCACCTAACCTGCCCTAACCCTCACGTCCAAACAATCGCAAACTTACTGAACCCGACCTGTAACTTTCCACAACAGTGCTGAAAATACCGAAGCAACAGAAACGGCCAACCAAATTCTTTCCCAAGGAAAAAATTTGGTTTTCTGTTTCATTGATATTTTCAGCATTTGCTGAAAATGGGTCGATATTAGAACACTCGAAATTTTGAACGTTCGGTGTTCTAATATAGACCCTTTTGCAGGTCACATGGGCATCAAGCATACCAAGAGTTTTATAATGCAGAACTTTTATTGGCCTGGGATTGCAAGGGATGTAACATGGTACTGGAACAGTGCCAAAAAGTAGGCAAGGCAGGAGATGAGGTCAAACTCCTTTGATGCCTTTTCCTTTGATTGAGAAGCCATTTCAGAGGGTAGCTATGGGTATTGTGGGGCCTCTGAGTACCCCAAGTTCCACAGGGAAGAATTATATCCTAGTGGTAGTAGATTATGCTACTGGATGCCCTGACGTGGAAAATGTTTTGTTAGATATTTTCAGCAGATGATGGTTTCCCGAGAGAAATACTGACAGACAGAGGTGCCAATTTCATGTAAGATCTGCTGGCCTGTCTGTGGAACCCTTGCGGGGTGAAGCACATAAAGACTACCCCCTACCACCCCCAGACTAATGATCTTGTGGAGAGGTTAAACTCTACACTGAAGACCATGCTAAAGGCATTTGCAGACCAGGTTAAGAGAGAGTGGGCCAAATATTTACCTCATCTGCTTTTTGCATACATAAAGGTTTTTCACCCTTTGAATTGCTGTATGGGTATATGGTGAGGGGGCCCTTGGATTTGATTCATAATGAGTTGGAGGGTGAGTGTGAATCCCACAAGGAGTCTGTTGTGGTGTATGTCCTATCCCAGCAGCAGAG
Organism: Protopterus annectens; assembly: GCF_019279795.1. Lineage (NCBI taxonomy): Eukaryota > Metazoa > Chordata > Ceratodontiformes > Protopteridae > Protopterus > Protopterus annectens. The sequence goes on along the minus strand of NC_056725.1, from coordinate 629,786,619 downwards.
AAATGTCTGGTATAACAGGAATGCTTTAGTCTGAGAGTATGCTGTGGGACAGCAGGTTATTGTGCTCATTCCTGTCAAACACAATAAGCTGCAGGCAGACAGGGAAGGACCCTTCAATGTGGTAAAGAAGGTCAGTGATGTTAACTACTTGGTAAAACTACTAGGCAGGAGGCAGGGGCATAAACTGTACCATGTTAACATGATGAAACCATACCATGATAGGGAGACCCTTGTGCTGAGTATTTGCAGTGAGTGGCAGGAGGAGTCTGAGGGGGATCTGGTGACTGATCTCTTCACTGAGGCTCAGACTGACACCTCAGTGGCAGGGGTAGCAATGTCTGAGTGGCTATCCCTTATGTAGGTTTGAGAAATACGAGCAGTGTTGCAGGAGTTTGGGGACATGTTCACTGAGAAACTTGGGTGCACCAACCTTGATCACTGGCCCAGGGGAGGGATGTCACAGTCATTTTAGGATCCATTTATTTATTTCAGGCAGACTATTTATACAGTTTCTACTTAGTACATTTACTTATAATCGCTAATGTTTGGACATTGAAGAAATAGAAACATAAGGTTCAGTACCAAGTTTACTTATGTATTTTCTAGCTGGCATCTATATTTATGGCTCTGACTGAATCTTGAAGAAACTAAAATATAATGCAAAGCTTATTTATTTATTTGCTAGTCTGCACATTTATTTATGGCTCTGACTGTTTGGATATTGAATAACTGGATACACCATGTACAATACCAACATCAACTCCATCCAGGCTTTTGTTCCAAGGGTTTGCCCTCCTGCTCTCTGGCTCTCTGACTGAAGTACCAGCAGCACACTATTATGACCCTCCTCCAAATTCAGCTTCTTGCAGTCCTTCTTGCAGTCCTTTGATCTTTGAAGCTCTGAGGCAGCTGAACATCTATCTAATGCAGCCAATATGTTGGTTATCTTTCCTCTTCCTCTTACTTTATCTGTGCAGGTGGCCATATAGTGAGATCACCAATAACAGCATGTCTCCCGTCCACATTGCTTAACACCTGTGTCTGTGTTCAACATTTATCTTAATATGGAATAAATGTGACATAGACAACCAACATATTCACTGTCACAGAGGGAGATCTGGCCATGAGACTGCTCAGTGCAAGCTAGCAAAGCATTTACTAAGTCTGTTTTATAATGGACCAACACCCTTAACATTCGATTTGTAGTTTTAAAATTCACCCATTTAAATTTGTTAATTCGTGCTTATAAGTATGTAAGATGGAATAAATCAATTGTAATATTTTTCTGCATACAACTTAATTGGCAGCTATAAATCTTTTAGATTATTATAGCATTAATTTGATATTTAGATACTGTGAAAATGTCCCTGTGTTTTTTTTCTCTTTGATCTCAGAAAACATGGCATCCTGGCTTTGTAAACACCACATTTGTCATGGATGCATCTGAGTGCAGAGGCAAGCCTGTTTGAGTGTGCATCTGTACTAAAAAGGTAGACTGATCCAGCACTTTGTTAACTGGGCTCTCAGTGCTGTGTCCAAAGCCATTCATAATAGATTTAATTACTTAACCTCACACTTTGTCTCGTAGATCAGTGTGGCAAGTGTAGATGAAATCATAACAGTACTGCAGGTTATCAAAGCTAGTGGCTTAGACAATGCACCTAAGTCAGAAATTAAACAGCTTGAATATTAAATTATACATTATTCAAATATATCTTAATTCTATCCTTGCACAGAGCTTGCTTAGCAAAACAATTGCAAATTAGATCTGGTTACCCTGTTATAAGCAGAAAGGAGAGAAAACTTTTCAAGAACATTAGAGACGGTATACCTCCTCAGAAATCCTTGTAAAATTATGAACAGTTTTATTACGGCATTGTTAGACAGAGCTGTCCAACAAAGACTGTTACAACTGGTTTCAGTATGACTTTGAAAAACAATTCCAAGACCTCAAATTCAGCATATTTCTGGAGAGATGTTTGCTGGGCTAAGTTTGCCAGGTTCTGCATTGTCATTTTATTTCTGAACATGAAGAATTCCTTTGAAAGAATGACTGACTCAATGTTATTAAAAAAGTAGCCGCATGAAATAAGGAAAACTATGTTTTGGGTCAGTGTAAATGATTACATTGGCCTAAGCAGGTTTGATAAACAAGTGGTTAGACGGAGCTGCAGCTTCAGACCCAAATGTCTGAAACAGGCCCTTCTACACCCAGTTCCATTTGAATTCTACTGCTCTTGTCACACCAGACATACAGGCCTCATAATTTTCAGCTGCAGGACCACAAGGCCCATAATTCAACAATGGGATCACATAAGCATGTCACTTCTGTTGTGCCTCATGATTCATTTCTGGGACATTTCTTTTTAACTTACATATAAGTGATATGTCATACCAAAGACATTCCAAGTGATCAAATATACTGATAATATCAAACATGCCACAGTAATTACAGATTCACATGATAATATTCAAGAGCTGTTGAAACCTTGCTGGGAATGGGCAGGATATAATGACCTTCTCTTCTAATAGAGTACATTGATGGGCACGGGTAAAATGCGACACAGTATCATTTTGCACCTGGTGGCAGACAAGGTTAATTGCTGTTCAAAAATACAGGTACCTAAGGTCAGTGTGGATTTCTAGCTGTAGTTATCACATTAAAAGCTTTGTTAAATCAGATAAAAAGAAGGATGTACCATTCTGTCAGGGAAAATCTAGATCAGCATATAAAAATGCTAACTTTTCAACAAATTGTTATGACTTAAATACAAATGTTATGCAGTACTCTGGAATCTTTTCATGAAATGAAAAATTACATCTCTAAAAAAGACCTAAACATGGGTAAACATATTCTGTGAGGGGAGACTTGCAATGCACAGAAAATTAGGAAAGCTTGAACAATATTCCTTGCCACATAAAATGTACCACAGATAATATAATAACAGTCTGCATGACTATTGAAGGGTATTATCAATTAGAATATTTAATTCTGACCACAACAGCTAAAGGATGTGTTATGAGGAGTGGCTATTACAGATAAAGTAGCCAGTCTGTGCAATCATACTCAAAGGCAACACTGATATGGATTTACCGCATGGAAACATTACCAATTGTCTAAGTACATGCTGTACTGAAAATGTATGTGCAAGTGATGAAGTGACCTAAGAACTGCAGCCCTTTCTTCATACAGCAGAGGGAAGGGGGGTGTTTTTAGAGGGACATCACGTCATTCTGCGGTATTCCAGTATTACACTTATACCCTCATTATTCAGGTATAAGCCTTCATAATGAGAGATGGGCTGTTTTAAATTGTTAGCTTGGTGTTGGTGCTTCTCTTGATTACAGCACCATTTACAATGTTATGTCTGATTACAGCACCATTTACAATGTTATGTCTGATTACAGCACAATTTCAATGTTATGTCTGAATACAGCACCATTTACAATGGTATGTCTGATTACAGCATCATTTACAGTGCTATGTCTGATTACAGCACCATTTACAATGTTATGTCTGATTACAGCACCATTTACAATGTTATGTCTGATTACAGCACAATTTCAATGTTATGTCTGAATACAGCACCATTTACAATGGTATGTCTGATTACAGCATCATTTACAGTGCTATGTCTGATTAAAGCACCATTTACAATGCTATGTCTGATCACAGCACCATTTACAATGTTATGTCTGATTACAGCACCATTTACAATGTTATGTCTGATTAAAGCACCATTTACAATGTTATGTCTGATCACAGCACCATTTACAATGTTATGTCTGATTACAGCACCATTTACAATGTTATGTCTGATTACAGCACCATTTATAGTGCTATGTTTGATTACAGCATTTATAATGTTATGTCAGATTACAGCACCATTTACAGTGCTATGCCTGATTACAGTACCATATACAATGTTATGTCTGATTACAGCACAATTTACAATGTCATGTTAGATTACAGCACCATTTACAGTGCTATGTCCGATTACAGCACCATTTACAGTGCTATGTCTGATTACATCATTTACAGTGCTATGTATTATTACAGCAGCATTTAAAATGTTAAGTCTGATTACAGCACAATTTACAATGATATGTCTGATTACAGCACCATTTACAATGTTATGTCTGATTACAGCACCATTTACAGTGCTATGTCTGATTACAGCACCATTTACAGTGCTATGTCTGATTACAGCACCATTTACAGTGCTATGTCTGATTACATCATTTAATGTGCTATGTCTGATTACAGCACCATTTACAGTGCTATGCCTGATTACAGCACCATATGCAATGTTATGTGTGATTACAGCACAATTTACAATGTCATGTCAGATTATAGGAGCACCATTTACAGTGCTATGTCTGATTATATCATTTATAGTGCTAAGTCTGATCACAGCATCATTTACAGTGCTATGTATTATTACAGCAGCATTTAAAATGTTAAGTCTGATTACAGCACAATTTACAATGTTATATCTGATTACAGCACCATTTACAATGTTATGTCTGATCACAGCACCATTTACAGTGCTATGTCTGATTACAGCACCATTTACAATGTTACGTCTGATTACAGCACCATTTACAAGGTTATGTAAGATTACAGCAACATTTACAGTGCTATATCTGATTACAGCACTATTTACAGTGCTATCTAATTACATCATTTACAGTGCTATGTCTGATTACATCATTTACAGTGCTATGTCTGATTACAGCACTATTTACAGTGCTATGCCTGATTAAAGCACCATTTACAATGTTATGTCTGATCACAGCACCATTTACAACGTTATGTCTGATTACAGCACCATTTACAATATTATGTCTGATTACAGCACCATTTACAGTGCTATGTCTGATTACAGCACCATTTACAATGATATGTCTGATTACAGCACCATTTACAATGTTATGTCTGATTACAGCACCATTTACAGTGCTATGTCTGATTACAGCACCATTTACAATGTTATGTCTGATTACAGCACCATTTACAAGGTTATGTAAGATTACAGCAACATTTCCAGTGCTATGTCTGATTACAGCACTATTTACAGTGCTATTTCTGATTACATCATTTACAGTGCTTTGTCTGATTACAGCACCATTTACAGTGTTATGTCTGATTACAGCACCATGTACAGTGCTATGTCTGATTACAACATCATTTACAGTGCTATGTCTGATTACAGCACCATTTACAGTGATATGTCTAATTACAGCATCATTTACAATGTTATGTTTGATTACATCACAATTTACAATGTCTTGTCAGATTACAGCACCATTTACAGTGCTTTGTCTGACTATAGAACCATTTACAGTGCTATGTCTGATTATATCATTTACAGTGCTATGTCTGATTACAGCATAATTTACAGTGCTATGTCTTATTACAGCAGCATTTACAATGTTAAGTCTAATTACAGCACAATTTACAATGTTATGTTTGATTACAACACCATTTACAATGTTATGTCTGATTACAGCACCATTTACAGTGCTATGTATGATTACAGCACCATTTACAGTGCTATGTTTGATTACAGCACCATTTACAAGGTTATGTCTGATTACAACACCATTTACAGTGCTATGTCTGATTACTGCACCATTTACAATGCTATGTCTTATTACAACACCATTTACACTATGTCTGATCATAGCACCATTTATAGTGCTATGTCTGTTTACAGCACCATTTACAGTGCTATGTCTGATTACAGTGCCATTTACACTGCTATGTCTGATTACATCATTTACAGTGCTATGCCTGATTACAGCACCATTTGCACTATGTCTGATTACAGCACCATTTACAGTGCTATGTCTGATTACATCATTTATAGTGCTATGTCTGATTACAGCACAATTTACATTGCTATTACATCAGTTACAGTGCTATGTCTGATTACAGCACCATTTTCAATGCTACATCTGATTACAGCACCATTACACTGCTATGTCTGATTACAGCACCATTTACAGTGTTATGTCTGATTACAGCACCATTTGCAATGTTATGTCTGATTACAGCACCATTTACAGTGCTATGTCTGATTACAACATCACTTACAGTGCTATGTCTGATTACAGCACCATTTACAGTGCTATGTCTGATTATAACATCATTTACAATGCTATGTCTTATTACAGCACCATTTATAGTGCTATGTCTTATTACAACACCATTTACAGGGTTATGTCTGATTACAGCACCATTTACACTGCTATGTCTTATTACAGCACCATTTACAGAGATATGTCTGATTACAGCACCATTTGCAGTGCTATGTCTGATTACAGCACCATTTGCAGTGCTATGTCTGATTACATCATTTACAGTATGTCTGATTACAGCACCATTTACAGTGCTATGTCTGATTACAGCACCATTTACAGTGCTATGTCTGATTACAGCACCATTTACAGTGTAATGTCTGATTACAACACCATTTACAATGCTATGTCTGATTACAGCACCATTTACAATGCTATGTCTGATTACAGCACCATTTACAGTGCTATGTCTGATTACATCATTTGCAGTGCTGTGTCTGATTACAGCACCATGTACACTGCTATGTCTGATTACAGCACCATTTACAGTGTTATGTCTGATTACACCATTTACAATGCTATGTCTGATTACAGCACCATTAACAGTGCTATGTCTGATTACATAATTTACAGTGCTATGTCTGAATACAGCACCATTTACAGTGCTATGTCTGATTAGAGCACCATTTACAGTGTTATGTCTGATTACAACACCATTTATAGTGCTATGTCTGATTACATCATTTACAGTGTTATGTCTGATTACAGCACCATTTACAGTGTTATATCTGATTACAGCCCATTTACAGTGCTATGTCTGATTACAGCGCCATTTACAGTGCTATGTCTGATTACATCATTTACAGTATTATATCTTATTATAGCACCATTTATAGTGTTATGTCTGATTACAGGACCATTTACAGTGCTATGTCTGATTACAGCACCATTTACAATGTTATGTCAGATTACAGCACAATTTATAGTGTTATGTCTGATTACTGCACCATTTACAGTGTTATGTCTGATTACAGCACCATTTACAGTGATATGTCTGATTATAACAGCATTTACAATTTTATGTCTGATTACAACACGATTTACAGTGCTATGTCTGATCACAGCGCCATTTACAATGTTATGTCTGTTGTGTTTATGCTCCATCAACCAACACTGTACATACATTACCTTTTCACATGTGTATTAGGGAGAGGATGTTGACATAATTAGGAATGCCTGCATATTCATTTTATCACATTTGGTTTATGTATCTTTGTGGCCTGACCCCTTATATGGCCAGACATATTGCCACTTCATCGTGGAGGGAATAAAACATATATGCTAGCTTGTCTAGTTTAAATACTCCCACATTTAATAAACTTTTTCTTCTTTTTTTCAAGGGGATTGCCAAACAGTTGGCTACTACATTCATATCCTTGCTATCTGTTAAGTAGCATTCCAGTCACAGAACTTTGTAGTGTAGCAAGTAAAAATGTAACTGTAATACTGTTGGATTCAATTAATAATTGTTTTATTATTATTATATGGAATTTTAATTGCCTGATCAATGGCAAATTCACAGAACTGCATTTGATTTGGAATCACCAATCAAATAGAGCTTCTACAACTTTAATAATTACAATGGTCATTCAAGATTTGTGACCACAAAGTTAGCTATAATTATGTGGGGGTGCATGGAAGACTACCCCAGCACAGTAGTGTGGGGAAAAATCACACTCAGAAAATAACAAAATCAAAAGCCCATTCTGTATGTCATCAAGTGCTAGCATATTTCAGAAACTTCATGCTGTTCTTCCTTTGTGATCATTTCAAGGTGAAAAACTAATGAACAGCTTGGTCTCAGCAAAACATGTAAACAATCAATGTTTCTCAATAAAGAAATAACGCCAGGCTTCTTATTCCAGTGACAATATTACCAAGTAAGAATCATCATCATCATCATTATCACCATCATCAATCCCCTTGTTCCATTTTGAAAACGGGACTGGGGTATTGCCTCAGCAGTCACCATCTGTCTCAATTACATCCTGACCTCTTTTCTTCATTAATGGTCATGCCTCACTGTCACAGGTCTTCTCTCATGCAATCCATCCATCTCACTGATGGATGACCTTGTTTCCTCTTACCTTTTCACATTTCTCCCAAATCTTCTTCATAAGATTGTCCCTTGCTTTCCTGCATGTGCACAAAATAGTATAATCTGTTCTCTTTGATCTTCTCTGTAGCTAGAGCTACTTCGGCTTCTACTCTGATATTATCATTTCTTCATCTGTCCCACAGTGCGCATCCTACCACATATCTCAGGCACTTCCTCTCTGTCACCTTTAGCTTCCTCATCAGCTCGGCCTTTACTTTTGTCATTGATGTTTCATGCTAAATAGAAGAAAACATGAAAATATGTGTGTGTGTGTGTGTGTGTGTGTGTGTGTGTGTGTGTGTGTGTGTGTGTGTGTGTGTGTGTGTGTGTGTGTGGTGATTTACAGACATTTGTCATAGGCATTCAGGGGGTTTCTTCGGAACACTAATTACTCACTGCTTTAGCCAAATTCTAGTTGAGTGATATACACAAAATGTTAAGCTATATAGCCTTTGCAGTCAGTGAAAGACATTCAGCAAATGGATGTGCAGTCAGTGAGGTTACCTCTGGGTGACTATTTGCATCATTATTTATTATAGCTTATAATGATGAAAAATGAGCCACATCACATCAGGTATGGAGCTAAATAACTACTTGAGATTATTTATTTTATTTCTGTTACATTTGAGACATAACAACAGGGTACAAAATACAAGTTATCTTAGAAGGGCTTTTAACAGAAGGATTTAATGTCAAAATGGCATTGAACAGATTGGGTGCAGGTGAGCTGACTGATGATACCGCATTAACCATTCCTTGAGAGAGATTATGACATTCATTACTCATGTTTGTCTTAACCATGGTATAGTCATAGTCTTGTGACATAATTAAGTAATATAAACAAACAACAGTGCCCACAATAAGCTCGTCACTGTAAATAATTGTATGCCTTCTGGGAAATCATTGGTACACAGGAGAGTAACAACAAGGTCTAGCCTGTATCTGCTACCATCACTGTTAGTTTAAGACATAACTGAAGACATCTGATTCCAAAAGTGTTACTTGTTTTATTGTTTCCATTACTACACTGTAACTATCATAAACTCATGACTATCTACTGACTGGTGATAACCATGCAACAGAATTTCAAATGTAATTGTGAATGATAAATATATATGCAATATTTTATATTATTAGACTAGCTGTCAAATAAAATATATTTTAGACAGAATTATGCATTACAGAAAGAACATACTGAAGCAAGAACACCTGTTGGCTTCGTTCCAAGTTGTACTTTCACGGTTAACAAATGTTAAATAAAAATAAATAAAATAAATAAACTTAAGTGAAGCCAATAACTGTTACATCTCAGTTTGCACTTCCCATGAAAAGAGAGCTTTTCCAGTATAATACTGCTGTAAAAGATAATTTATCACCACAGGGTCAGGGGTCAATTCCCATAGGAATGCAGCAGCCCTGGATAGTAAATCAGCAGTCTTGTCTTTGATAAATGCCTCAAGAGTCTAGCAGTAACTTCTTTTCTGCACTGAAAGATAAAACAGGAGCCCCATATGGGGCATGCAGTTCAGCGAAGAACACAAATTGGTGACAGGGAACTAGTAAACAAGCTTTGAGCACATCATCATTAACCTGGTGTTTATGAGGGCCTAAGCATGAGCCCTTCTGGAAACAAGGCAAGAAAGTGAAAGCACTTAAATATGAGTAGAAAGAAATGTGCTCCTTTTTGGGAGCCACCTAAAAAAGTTGGCTTTATAGTAATTTCAAAGCTAATGTCTGCAGTAAAGCAGACTATGGGACTGGGCTTTAGTGTTTAAGATATGTGTTTGTTTGTTAGTTTGTTTAAACACTTTATGAAGCATGACATATTTCAGTATGGCTATGGGTACGCATGACATTGTGTAAGCTGTGAAATGTGTATCCAGTTAACCTGTGTTTCATCAGCGTTCACAGCTCATATTTAGCTTTGCTAATCAATATGCTAATTCACAAATATGCTGAAGAAGTCATATAACTATTTCCTTGGCTAAATACTTGTCATCTTAAGGTATGTGAATTCATCCTTACACACTTCTCTTCTTTGAAAAACATTTCCTGACTAGCTTTCTCATAAATGGTAATCCTTAAATGAAGAAGAGTATTCAGTCAGTTTTGTCACTATCTGAAATGAGTACACAACATTTGTTCCAACTTTCAACTATCCTTGGAAGTTCTTATGACACAAATAAAGGTAGCAGAGGGAGCATGACTTTCAACCTTATTAAAGTATAATGGATTAATATATTACCTAGATATAAGTGTTTGTACCTGTGTAGGTATTTACTTTCATATTCATTAGACTTCTTTATCAAATGGAATAGGAGTGATAGGTATACCATGCAATATGTGCAGTTTTCTTAGGGATTCCGGCTATAAACACAGATATTTATTTATTTACTTATGTTAAGGTAGAGAACACAGAGGGACATATTTAGAAAGAATTTCTACAAAGCATAGCATGTCGAACATGTTGAGAGGTTTTCATCCAGAAAAGCCCACTGTACCTGTAGCTGAACAGTGATGAACATTAAATACAAATGAAGCCCTGCATCATACAAATGCTACAAGTGGCACATTATGCATGATCCAGAAATATTACAGCATCGGTAATGGCAATAGAAGGCCGAAGTAAAAACTGACAGAGAAGGAGAGCAGAATGCTGGCCTTAACAGCAAACCACTTCCTACAAAGCAATGTTTTAGCTGCTGGCTTGCATTATTACAAGATAAAAGAAAAAGAAAAAAAAGAAAAATGGAAAAATGGAAAACATGGAGCTTTAGGTGGTGTGATGCATGAAGTATTTTTCACTGTACTTATCACATATGTCATTCTCTACATCATGTGACTCTCTTATTATTATTATTATTATTATTATTATTATTATTATTATTATACCACCAAAAGCCACATACGCTTATACATGTGCACACACAGATACACTATATATATGGATCTAATGGCATTTAAATTGACATTAAGTGTTGACTTATGTCTGTACTTGTGCTGAGGTTACTCCTTGGAAGATGCTAAACTAAAAAAATGTTTTTTTAAAAGGGGCAAGTCCCCTGTAGCCCTCCAAATCCCTAGCTAACTATATACACTAAACCTGAAAACACTGTCCCTGGGGAATGGGCATCTTTCACTTCCTCAGTGATTATACTTTATCACAGTAATGTCAACCATCTGCATTGTTGTCCAAAGTGGGTCTACAATACAGAGGTTGATATTAGTCCTAAAATTTAATCAAACATAGCCATGTGTCATGTTCTGCATCTTATGTAAATTGTTCTCAGTTAAATAATGTAATCATTAAATCTTTAATGATAAAATGTCTTCATCATTACATATTATTCATCATGACAACCATCTTTAAGACATATTAAAGTTTATGCTGCGTAATTTGGCATTTGAATTACAAATAACACAGAACTCGAAATTATTTTGCTGAACTCTGAACCTTATAATATGGTTTCATGCCAGAGAGGCAGACGCTGTTAATATTACCAGTGTTGTCGTTCCATTTAAATTTAAAACATAAATATTTTGACCTCCACAATATCCAGTTGTTAAACAATTTAAAAGGTTAGTACTAAAGGACTTACATCTTAAATTTGGCATTTTTAAATGCAAGTCACATAACCATACATTTATACATAAGGGATAATTCATCTGTTATTTTACATGTAGATAAGGAGGAAGCAACAAATGTTTTGGACAAAACAACATACAAGGGTATGATAGATAGACTCTCTCAACTAGGCATCGGTATGTTACCAGATGGGTAGCAAAATGGCTCACTGATAGAACCCGCCTAGTCAAAACTGGGGAAGCCACCTCAAGCAGTAGCTCCGTAAGGAGCGGTATACCCCAGAGATAGGTCTTGGGGCATCTGTTGTTTGGGATATACTTTTCTGAGGTGCAGGCCAAAACTAGTGGGCTATGGCTGACCAAGTTTGCAGATAACTGCAAGCTAGGTGCTGTCATCAATTCCCCTAGTGATATGGACATCCTCCAAGAGGTCCTCACCCAGATAAATGACTGGTGCCAGAAACATGGCATCAAACTGAATGCCAAAAAATGCATCATCATCTCTTTTGGGGAGAGTGACGCCCCACAAATTATCACATTGATAATAAGGTACTAAGCATGCAATCATTCTTGAGGGACTTGGGCACCCAGGTTGATAGCAAACTGATGTTTGACCACCATATTGCCTCCATTGGATGGAAAGTTTTCTACATGGCCCACTTTTTGAAGAAGGTACCTCATCCAGGGACAAGGAGATCATAACATACATGCATTCTTCACTTAAAAGACCCATTATTGAGTACAACACCCCTTTCAGTATGTACCTCACAAAACATATGCAGCAGCTGGAGAGACCACAGAGGTTCCTCACTAGGAGAATCCAGGGCCTCAAACATCTACCCTACACAGATAGGCTAAAAGCCTTGTCCCTCTACTCAGTCTCATAAAGGCTCCTCAGAGGTAACCTCTGTCTGGCATACAAAGCAATCTCAACCCCACCTTGATGGGACTGCTGCATAGCTGCAAGGCAAGCTCCACTCGAGTAACCTACAAGCGCAAGCTCAACCTGGTCTGTGACATCAGTAGGACTTGGTGGTAGGACAGATTTGTGTCCCAGAGAATCATCCTTCTGTGGAATAAACTCCCTCTCCATATCAAGCAGAGTACCTAATTAACTCTTATTAAGTGCAACCTGGATAACTGGATGGGGAACAGAAAATACACCCCTGGGATTCCACCCGTGTCCCTTCCAAGCAAGGGCATTGGGTGCTGACTTGTCGGAACATGGGCTAATTCTTGGCTAGGCTTGTAAGGAACTCAGGGCCAATAGGCTAGTAACTTCCTATGATCCTATGATCCTAAAACTCTTTCCATAAATGTTCATTGCAAGATATTTCATGTATCACACATCAGATCCACACATATTCCATATTTGCATAGATACCTAACTACAAGTTCCAGAATAGTGAGACTGAATGTGAATGGAAACTTGCTTATTGTAACTCTGTGGCAACCATGTCATAAGAGTATTGTCTTTTCTCTAGCATATAGCAATAATGGAGTTAGTGTATTTATGTGGTTCTACCTCACATAAACGAAACACCATAACACCGTCAATGCAATCACCGAAACCACATAACCGACAGTACAAAACCACGAAATTCCACATGCCCGACAACGAAATAACCGACGGTACACAAACACGAAACCTCATACAATTCACACACCACAATCAACAAACAAAACACATTCCCCGTCCAAAAACCACATACACAACACAAGCACACCAAAATCCCTACAAACCCACACTAAACCTCACATACACAACTACCTACAACCCTAACCCAAACACTAACCCTAAGGTCCGTCACTACCGCACACTTACCTGACCCGCTCCCTAACCCTAACTCACTTATCCCACCCCTAACCCAAACACAATCATTACCGCACACTTACCTGACCCGCTCCCTAACCCTAACTCACTTATCCTGCCCCTAACCCAAACACAATCACTACCGCAAACTTACCTGACCCGCTCCCTAACCCTAACTCACTTAACCCACCCCTATCCACACTTACCTTACTCGCACCCTAACGTCCGTCACTACCGCATACTTACACAGCCTTTTCCCATTTCGGCATCCTCGGCATCGGTGCTTTCATCCGTCGGGTCGGTCTTCTGCTTGTCGATCTTCTAGGTCCCGTCGCATCGGTCTTCTGCGCTGTCGATCTTCTGGGGCTCGCGATTTCCGTGTCGATGTTCCGGCGTGTCGTTGAAGTGAGGTAGAACCATTTATGTATATATTATGTGTGCGTGTATATGTACTTATAAGTATTGGAATGTGTTGCTTGTAGATCCCCACATTGGGGGTGGGGGTGCAAGTAACTTTAAAAAAGATCACTCATTGTCAACCTTTCCCATTCTTCTTTAGTTTCACTGGTTCTTTTTTTTTTTTTTGCTTCATAACTCTAGTATTCACAATTAAGTGTTTTAGAATTACAATAGGAAGAACAGAGAAATGTATTTATTCCTTCAATTATTTATTTGAATTTGTTAAATGGGTGAATGAGCTGCTCAAAAGACCCTTTACAGTCACTTCCTTGAATATAAGGCAAGAACATGGCATACAGCAGGCATGCAGATGTCAAAGACAATGATTAGCAAATGCAACCAATACAACAAGGCTGAAAATGTGTAGTGAATATTTAACATACATGTCAATAACACAGACTAAACAACTGTGATTAGCTATTGAAAAAAGAGCATCAGAACGCAGTAAAAGTAATTTGCAAAGTATAAAAATAAATAACACAATAGAAAGCTATGACAGGTACTAATAGATATGTAATGCATGGAGTATGCTGATTACACTCCAATATTCAGAAAAAGACAAAGCAGCTAAGAGCCAGAATGGCATGTGACTCAGCCTTAAGAAATGTTAAGTACCACCTACAAAAGTTGTTAAGGTCAGATCCTATGCTAGGCAGTAAAATCTGCTTGTACTGACCAACAAATGACAGCAGCAGAATAAAAAAATTGTTTCTGACTGCTGTCCATTAGATAATCTGTTCCTAAGTTCCTGTAGTGAACTTAGTAACTTGCTAGAATAACATGATTTGTCTTTCCATGTATTTTCTGAAGGATACAAACTCTGAAACTTCGATGCATTATTTAGTGATTTCAATCCTCAGTGGTTTGTCCAAAAACCACATATTTTACAAGGAACAGACCAAAAATATAAAGTAGTAATCTGGGTCTTCTGCAAAAGTATGGACGGTGGCAAGGTGTGAAAGGTAAGTGTAAAGATGATGTACAGCATTACATTGCCTTTCTGACACTGTCCATTAAGTGTTTTATGGCTTTGAAAGCCTGCAAAACCTTGGAATTTTTCCCCATAGCTAATAGTACAGGGAGCAGATAAAGCTCCATGCACTACAATGATTTATGATTGTCTCACCGATCATAATCCTAAATTACGTGTTCTCAACATGGATGCTAAGATTCACCACTTGAACTTTGTTCTCAAGGTGAATTTCTTGGAATCCATGTCTCAAATAATAAAAGGGTTATGACTGGTGAACCAATCATAATCCTCTATGTAGACAGCTAGATAGATAAATAAATGGACAGGTAGATAAATAGATAAATATTAGATAGATAATAGACAGATATTATGGTGGCATATTAATCTTATAATACCAACTAGTTTCTATAGTAATAATGCAGCGTGACTATGAGCAGGTACCATGTAATATTTCAGTTGAGCCAAGTGAGGCTTTTTGCTGCAGGTTACATGCCCTATACCTATTTTATTTGGTTTGTATTTAAGTATCAGTAAATAAACAATATGTTGCATTAACTTATTAGTTTATGTAGTGTGTGTGTGTGTGTGTGTGTGTGTGTGTGTGTGTGTGTGTGTGTGTGTGTGTGTGTGTGTGTGTGTGTGTGTTTGGGAGAGAGAGGAAGAATTATACTGCATGTGTATGGCTTCCAGTCATGGTACAACACTGGACATTCAGCAGTATATTTTCTGTGTTATATGTACTTGGGATCTGCATGTTTATGATTTTATGATGTCAGCATTGTCCTTTATTTGTATAAGTAAAGAGTGTGTCATATGGAACTGGTTATGGTTATTACAGTGATGCAAATCATGTCTGATCTTTCTGGTGAATGTTTACTCAGGATAATTAATTTGAAGTTACTAAATATCTATTTACAGTACAGGAAACACAAAGACACTTGATGTAACACCTTTTATTGGACTAGCATATGTTTTGCAATTATTTGAGACTTTGAGCTGACATGAGGCCTTCATTAGTAGAAATTTGTTAGACAAGAAGTCTTAAGTAATCCTGTAGCTGGATATGACCAGTGGCGGCTTGTGATATTGGACTGCAGTGCCCCCTGCTGTGGACCACAATGGTACAGTCCTACAAAGCCTTCTAACTGCACATAGAAAGTGAATCCAAACTGCTGCCTTACCAGTCCAGATTCAGGAAGAAGGCAGCAGACTGCTGATTCCCCAGAAGTCTATGCGGTGCTAAGCACACAGACAGACTCAGGATGAAGAAGCAAGCTGTGGAGCAGAGTGTGTGTGTGTGTGTGTGTGTGTGTGTGTGTGTGTGTGTGTGTGTGTGTGTGTGTGTGTGTGTGTGTGTGTGTGTGTGCGTGTGTGTGTGTGTGTGTGTGATGCCCCAGTTGATTTATATTGGTGGCTAGAAAGAACTCGGGATACCTGTTGGTAGC
This sequence comes from Protopterus annectens, assembly GCF_019279795.1. Classification (NCBI taxonomy): domain Eukaryota; kingdom Metazoa; phylum Chordata; order Ceratodontiformes; family Protopteridae; genus Protopterus; species Protopterus annectens. Next base: position 629,770,102 of record NC_056725.1, on the reverse strand, counting down.
AGTTAGAGAATACCTCAGGCTTGAACCCTGTACTTTGGGCATAGGTAACAAGAGCCTGAATTCCCTACCCACCACCATTTGTGAAACTTTTGCAGATTTTTGCCTCATATTTTGTTCTGTTCTATTCCTCATAAAATCTGTTGTGGTTTCTGAATATTTGATTTCTTAAATAGTTGATGGTGCAGTGGTAGCATTGTTGCCTCACAGCTAGAGGTTCTCTGGTTCGATTCTTGGCTGGGGTGCCTTCTGTGTGGAGTCTGCATATCCTCCCTGTGTTTGTGTGGGTTTGCTCTGGTGTCCTCCTGTGTTACAAAGACATGTGTCTACAGAATTTCTCTTTGGGCCTCTGATGAAAATTGGCTTTTGTTCCAAGTCAGACTTTCCTGGTTAACAAATGTTAAATAAATAAAACTGACAGGCATTTGAATTTCAGACTTCATATACTTCATAAAGTACATAGTAATACAAAACCTTTTATTCTATCAATTTTCTAAGTTTATAAGATGAATATTTGAAATTTGTCCCTATTTTTGGGACTGTATTCCCCCATTATTGACTTTGTTCAGGTTTTTTGTGCTAAGGTTGAGAGCTATGGTGAGAACTGAATTCACTGAATATGTTTGAGGGCTGTATTCCCCCATTACTGGCTTTGTCCAGGTGTTTTGTGCTAAGAGGTTGACAGCTATGATGAGAACTGAATTCACTAAATGGTAGCCATTTAAGTTTCAGTCTTCCTCTCTTTTACAAAACAGCTGACTTGGCATAGTGGTATGTTGCTCTGACTGTTTTGCACAGGCTCCTGGGTTCAAGACTTGGCAATGAAATGGATGGTGGTAACACAGCATTTTATTCTAGCAACGTTCCAAGATTATACAAGCAATGTTTAAAATGTGTCCCTGGTTTTTGGGCTTTTGTCCCTCCCCAGTACATTTTGGCTTTTTCCAGATTTCTTGTGCTGCAAAGTTCAAAGATACAGCTGAGTGTTGAGTAGATTTTACAAGGAGTTGAGAGCTGCAGGGGAAGAGAAGATTAGTGCTGCTCATGCTGAATCTGCTTGCATTGCTAATAGCATGGCAGGTAAAGTACTTGCTTTTGATGCAGACGGCTGTGTGTTCTACTCCCACAGTATGTAAATGCATTGCTGATATTGTAGTGTGTTGTAAATGGGTGGATGCTGCTGTCTTGAGAATGTCCGGTTTGGTGAAGATACCTAGTAACTATGAACCCGTCCGTTATTTGCCATCCATTCCCTATTGCAATATTATTCGCTTATTTTTTAATGTAATATAGGCAATTTATTCCTCAAGGGCAACAGGCACTTTATTTGTAAATGAAACAATGAAATATAAAGTTGTTTGCTAGCAGCAACCTCTTCATTAGTTACAGATCTTTTTAATGTGGAATTATTTAGATAACTTTTACTTCTGCAGAGATTTTGCATATTCACTGATACTGGTGGATTGTAGAAATTTGAGTAGACTTTTATGACGGAAATGTTCTCAACCGGGGAGTTTTATCATTATTGGTGCATGCATTTTGTTTCATTGTTTACTGGAAAAATGTTCAAAACAATACATTTAAAACACCCTCTAACAACTGTATTATATTATACAAGGAATATAATTTAATACAATCAGGAAGGTGCATCACAGAACACATGTATGTTTTGTGTGCAAGGGGCCTATCATTTGAAAATAGCCCAAAGTTCATCTTCATCTGCCACTAGCCAAATGTATTTTCTTTGAATGTGGGTTTCAATGCTGTTTCAATGAATGTAAGTTTCAAGGGCAGAGAAGTTTTAATTCTGTCTGTTTTCATTGTGAGACTGCATTGCTTTGTTTAGCAAATGTCTTAGTATGTGTGCTGTAAAATGCAAAATAAAACTTTCAAATTAAGTCCAAATCATCATAGAAGTAAAGTAGTATGCACATTAGTGTTTATAGGTAAATGGGGTGAAATAGCCAAGTAATGAAACATTGGAATGGCTGCAGGGGGTGGCTCCATTTGACCATGATTTTGTGAGGGAAAAGGGTGGCAAACTCAAAGACAGCCCCGGCTGAACTATACCCCTCAACTGTCTAGATTTACACAGAATTAATAGATTTTTGCTTCTTATTTTTGGTTTGTTCCTCATAAAATGCGTGGTTTTCTGACAAATCATTTAGGAATTAAGTCACTAAACAATGACAGACATTTTCAGACTTCATAACCTTCAGAAAAATGCATGCTAAAGCAAGACCTGTTATTCTATTAACTGTCTCAGTTTATACAAGAGCAATTTTTAGTACTGGTTGTATGTTCCCCCAATATATTTGACCTTGTCCAGATTTCCTGTATTAACAGGTTGAAAGGTGCATACAAAAATTTGCTTTATAGAATTAGGCATATCCAAACCTCTCAACTGACCCCAATTTTGGCTCAAAATTTTGCTCTTCCCCTAATAATCCCTCTGCAAAATGGCAATTTTGGAAGAAAACATGGAGGGTTTACAATTAATAAATAACTGTAATAATCAGAGTTATAGATTACTTTTATTTCAGAACTGCATGTAGATTTTTTTATTTTGTCAGTTGCTCAAGTTAGCAGTACTAATATTAAAAAAAGTGTCCCTTCTTTGACAGGTTCCCAGCTGCATTGTGTGGCTATTTTATAGTTTTGCATCACATTTTTTGGTCCATTTTTCATAAATGTGTGGTTTTCTGGCAAATTAGAGGCAAATCATTAAAGAGTGAAGTTAGAAAATAATGACAGACATTTGAGTTTCTGATTTCATACCCTTCAGAAAATTCATACTGCAAGACCTACTATTCTATTATCTTTCTAAGTTTATAAGAGCAATATTTAAAAATTGCCCTTATTTTTGGGCCTTTGTCCCACTTCTATGTATGTCTTTGTCCAGATTTTTTGCTCTGAGTTTGACAGGTATGACAAATGTATCAAGGCCATTACCGTCATCTGGAGACATTTCAAATTGTTACATATTTGTTGCACCCCACTCCCCCATGTCCCCTGGATGTGTCCAAACAAGGCAAGGAGCAGTTATGCAGTGTAAGTGTGCAGAGTATCCCCCCATCCCTGGTAGACACAAGTACTACAGTGGCTTTTCATCTGTCCTTGATTTTGCAGAATGTTCTGGTTTCGGTCATATTTTTATATTGTTGATTTACATGTATTATTATTCAGAAAGTGCCTGTTGCTCTGTGTTTAAGTAGCAATGCTTTAATGACCATCAGCTAAGCTTGTCTGAGATTGTAAGATGCAATAAGCTTTAATAAGCATACTGTTAAAGAATTGCCAAAATTGAAAGCCTTTCTGTTGTTGCCACGCAGAGAATACTTACATAACTAGATAACGTATAGGCCTTGGGTATTGAAATGCATCTGGCAGTATTTGTAATAAAGAAGAGGATTACATTATTTTAAGAAGCTCATTACATTTGTTGGAGACTTGCAGTCATCTTTGCAGGCTTTACCTGTAAACTAAACAGAATGCCAATCTATCATGTGTGGTCCATAACCTGTGCAGTAATCCTTTAAGCAATGTATCTTAAGCTTGTTTCTTGTTTGCTTTTCATTTTTTACTTTGATCATGTTTTCCCCATGAAACAAGTTGTTGTCAGGCAGCAGGTCTTTTTTGGATAAGAAACATTTTTACAAGTGGGGGTATCACAGAGATTGCTACTTTCAGCATGTTACTTGGTACTTTTATAAAGTTAAAGAAGAGGATTACATTATTTTAAGAAGTTCATTATATTTGTAGGAGACTTGCAGTCATCTTTGCAGGCTTTACCTGTAAAGTAAACAGAATGCCAATCTATCATGTGTGGTCCATAACCTGTGCAGTAATCCTTTAAGCAATGTATCTTGAGCTTGTTTCTTGTTTGCTTTTCATTTTTTACTTTGATCATGTTTTCCCCATGAAACAAGTAGATAGTTGTTGTCAGGCAGCAGGTCTTTTTTGGATAAGAAACATTTTTACAAGTGGGGGTATCACAGAGATTGCTACTTTCAGCATGTTACTTGGTACTTTTATAAAGCTGAATATAAATTATAATTAGAACTCCAGTGCAAGGAGAAGTGGTTTGAGTTGAGTGCTGCTTGTTTTTCTTATACTTGATTTTGACTGGCATTCCAGTAATGTATTTAAAAAGTAATTTATTTTTTTCATGCCTCACAACCTTTTTGTTTCCATCTAGATATTAAGTAAGCTGTCATGCAGCCAATGCATTGAAATATTTTTTTCTTCTACACTTCATTTTGTCTTGATTGGACTCTCATAATGACGGTTTGGCACCCAGGGCAGTGTATTAAATTAAAGTTACAGTTTTTGTTGTTTTGAGCATAGCTCCTCCCCTTTCTAGTTGGCCGCACCCCTTCCCATTGACCCCTCCCATTCAGCTGTCTCCTGCAGCCCCCCTTTGATTTGAAGTCACCAGCCACCACTGGATATGACTTGTCACTGTGCAAGCCACAGGACCTTGTTAATTATTTCACAAGCAATGCTAACAGGCATGCCAACATACTGTGCACAAATGCAGCACACTACAGATGTTGTGATTAATTATTATGTTTTGTTATGTCACTGAAGAAAGTGACAAAGAAACACTGAGACCTGCACAGTCATAGATGTACGGGTGAGGTAAACAAGGATGTAAAGAGCTAAGACCTAGTTCTCTGGTCTTTTATTATTCCATCATGAAAAAAACAATAACTAAAAATTTTAAATCTACTTTTTTGCATCAGCTCTACTTTAGCATGAGACTTTTATATTTTTATTTTTCAAAAGTACCGTGCCTGGTATGATGTTTGAACAGTTGCTCAGACACAAACTGCTGTGTGAATGTAGTCTCGGATGAAACAAAATGTTTCAAACTGCATCTGCAGTATGTTTTTAGAGTAAGGTTTAAAACTTCCCTTAAAATAAATAGCCTTATTGTCACTAGATCCTGGGGATAAGAGGTTATCCCTCTTTGCAGTAACTCCTCTGAACAAAAGTATAGTTTAACAAACTGGCCCATAACCACAATTTATAAAGTAATTTCTGAAGTACTTTTTATTGAGTCTGGCATTATGATTTACAAGATATAATAATAATGTATGTTAATGACTTTAAACACAGAGACACTTGTTCAGATAATTTGAAAATATTTTTGCTTCATTGTAGAGCTTACTAATATACCACAACAGTCTGAGATGCTGCTCTTGTTTACTCTTACAAAATGTAATTTCATCAGAGGACTAAACACTCAATGAAAAACACATGACATGGGTAAACCCCTAGTATAATTCATACTCTTCATTAATTTCCTAATATTAAACAAAGGCATTATTCTGGTAGGTAGTTAAACCATTGGCATTGTTTCTGTACATTATATAATGCTTTGCCAGCTGAGACAAACACTGAGCAGCTGATATGTATTTGTGTATGTGTGCACTGAGCAGCTGATGTGCATTTCTGTATGTGTAGAGAGGGGCATAGCCATTTTCAAAGCTGTTTGGGAGACCGTGTCCTGTGTTATCATTTCCACCCACGCACAGTATGCATTTTCTTAGAAACAGCAATACTCTTCAGTGAATTGCATGTGCTGATCAGTGCCACTTTGATAAGTAAAAGAATTCCTGAGGACAAAGCATTATGTCAAGATAAAACTCAAAAGACAAAGATGTTGGGATGTTCCTAAACATTCCTAACTTAAGTATATGAGTAATGCTGGGTGAATAGCATATTCTTAGAGTGCTTTAATTTCTCTTACACATAAATGCTGCTCTTAGGTTATTGCTAAAACATTTCTATGTTTTAAATTGCTGCCCTATTCATCCTGTTACTAGTGTACATGGCATAATAACATTCTATGGGAAAACTCAAGTGAAACTGACTCCAGTGCATTAAAAATCCATGTAGATTTCATGAGTTAGCAAAAATTAAAGAAAAATGTAATATTTATAATTATCATTATGTAAAAAAATGCAATAAATTTACCATTTCCTGCATGAACATAGTCAAAACCTGCAATTTTCACATTTGTGCCCTACTTAACTGAGTTACAATGATTATTTTGTTCTGTAGATAAGTCCTCTAGATGTAGAGGCAACCAGCAGGTCTGGTGAAAGAGGGCAGGATAGGTGCCTGGATGCCATTAGGACAATCATCTGGAGAGAAGAAATGGGAGGCTGTGAGGAGCTCATCCTCCTCCACTGGAGTAAGGAATAAGGTCATGTTGCACTGGTCAATATGAGTCAACATCTCAGCAAAGGATAATGTCTTGCCCAGTTCTATGGTTGGTGAAATATAGGGTTAGAGAAAAAAATACTGTCAGACCTGCAATATCACAGAATTGCAACTTACTGCACCCCAGTAATTCAGCTCTAACCCTTTCCTGTGGAATGGATGGTGTTGTGCATTTGCTCTAAGCATCACATCACATGTCAAAAAAGCAGAGGGCTGCTGATCACATCTTGTATTACTTGTTGCTTGAATATGAAGGCACACTCACATGCATGCCTGCACACACACAATGCACATGCATTTTAGTTGCTTATATAACAGTTCAGTCACACTTATGTTTAGTCCATAAAATATATAAATACTGGCAAGATATCTGAGTCCATATTACATGTCTGAAATAAAAAATAGCATAACAGAAAGTAGCATTTTGTATTACAATTAAAGCATTGTACTCTTTCTGTTTCTTGCTTAAAAATTTGAATTCTGCCCCGTCTTCTTTCTACAATACTTAGGACAGCATTTCTGTAGTACTTTGGAGCACTGATAGAATCACGGAATCCATCACTGCATCAGTAATACACAGGATAGAATCTCTGTAATTCACCATTGCATTGGTAATACTCAGGACAGAATAGCTGAATCCAACATTGCATCAGTAGTACTCAGGATAGAATAGCTGAATCCATCATTGCATCGGTAGTATCCAGGATGCAATCCCTGCCTTTAATCATTGTATCAGTAGCACTCAGGACAGAATCTCTGTAATTCCTTATTGCATCGGTAGTACTCAGGATAGAATATCGGTAATTCACAATTGCATCGGTAGTAGTCAGGATACAATCTTTATAATCCATCATTGCATGAGTAGTACTGAGGACAGAATCTCTGTAATTCACCACTGCATGGTAGTAGTCAGGACAGAATATCTGTAATGCACCACTGCATTAGCAGTACTTAGGATAGAAGCTTTATAATTTAGCATTACATCAGTAGTACTCAGGATAGAATCTCTGTAATTCATCATTGCATTGGTAGTACTCAGGATAGAATATCTGTAATTCATCATTGCATTGGTAGTACTCAGGATAGAATATCTGTAATTCACCATTGCATCTGCAGTACTTAAATCTCTGTAATCCACCATTTGTCTGGTAGTGCTCAACACTGAACCTCTCTTATTCACCATTGCATTGACAGGACATAAGATAGAATCTGTAATTCACCATTGCATTTGTAGTATTTAAGAAAGAATCTCTGTGTAATTCACCATTGCATCAGTACTCCTTAGGACAGAATCTCTGTAATTCACCATTGCATCAGTAGTACTCAGGATAGAATCTATATTATACAGTGACTGGCCATTAATATTTGAAAATGAGCATGCTGATTGCTCAGCCCAATCATCGTGCATGTTGCAAATCCGAGCATATACCAATGGAAAAAGTCTGTTGGCCCAGACTTTTTTCCATTAATATATGCAACAAAAAATTTACTTTTATTTCATTTTTTTAATAAGCTGAGAAAACTGGAGACTAAAATGAACAACAGAGATGGTACAGAGAAAAATAAAAGGATAATCAGGTACGTTACATAAAATTAAATAAATGTACCTGATTATCCTTTCATTCCCTCTGTCCCTTCTCTCCTGTACTTTACAAGCCTTCCGGTTTGTTTCTTTTTTGCTTTTAGTTAAAAAAAAGCAACTGAGATGGTCCTTTCTCCACTGTGTCTTCACACAGCACTGGTGTACTGCAAAAGCATATGAATGCAAATCCCATACACATGCAGAGTACATCAGTAACACTCCAGGATATCAAGGGAAAAGCAGAAGACCACCACGGCGCCGTTATACAAAGACATTATTTAAGAAAAGTAAGTCATTTTTTTCTTAAATAATGTCATTGTATAATAGCAATAGCCAACTCCATGGTGTGGTATATTGAAGATTTACCCCCCGGTTGCCGGGCTTCTCCCTCGTGATTAAACCACACCAACCATGGGTAAATCTTCAATATACCACACCGTCATCGGTTATTGCTATATAATTCATCACTGCATCAGTAGTACTTAGGACAGAATCTCTGAAATTCACCACTGCATGAGTAGTATTTGGATAGAATCTCTGTAACAGAAGCATAACTGAGCCATTTAATGCCATGGGGAATTTAAGACAAAAAAAACAGGTCTTCCCAAAGCTGAGGATAAAAATAATCTGTTGCATTTATGAAACTGTAGCAAGCTTTTTGCTCAATAGTAGTAAGCACCTTGCTACAGTTACACACCACAAAAATAAAATCACAAAAATAACTCTCCAAACAAAAATCTCATTAATGGCAGAATCATTTAGTGCCTTCATCTTTTAATAAATACAGTTAATTGGATAAAAAAAACATAGATTGTATAATGCAGCATGTAAAGTTATGCAAGATTTTATGCTCCAGCTTCAACCTCAGCCCATGAATGTAGTATCAGCATTCATTTATGAAAACATGATATTCACACAGCTTCACAAATGAATGCTTGTACTACACTCATGACCCATTGACACATGCCGATTGTGTCACCTAACTACTTATACCCATGCCTTCCACTCCACTTAATCTACCCTAGTTATAGTGCTGATCAACAATTCATCAGTGCATTCTAAGTACTCAGTACAGCATCTCTGTTATGCATCACTTTTGGTAGTACATAGGACAGCATTTCTGTAATTCATCAGTAAATCTGTGGTACTCAGGACATTATCTCTGTAATACATCAGTGTAACTGTAGTACTCAGGACATCATCTCTGTAATACATCAGTGTATCTGTAGTACTCAGGACATCATCTCTGTAATACATCAGTGCATCTGTAGTACTCAGGACATCATCTCTGTAATACATCAGTAAATCTGTAGTACTCAGTACATCATCTCTGTAATACATCAGTGCATCTGTAGTACTCAGGACATCATCTCTGTAATACATCAGTGTAACTGTAGTACTCAGGACATCATCTCTGTAATACATCAGTAAATCTGTAGTACTCAGGACTTCATTTCTTTAATATAACAGTGTATCTGTAGTACTCAGGACATCATCTCTGTAATACATCAGTGTATCTGTAGTACTCAGGACATCATCTCTGTAATACATCAGTGCATCTGTAGTACTCAGGACATCATCTCTGCAATACATCAGTGTATCTGTAGTACACAGGACATCATCTCTGTAATACATCAGTAAATCTGTAGTATTCAGGTGAATATCTCTGTAATACATCAGTAGAATTCACGGTGGTGCAGGGTAGCATTGTTACCTCACAGCAAGAGGTTCTCCTGTTCAATTCTCAGCTGGAGTGCAGGGAGGCCTTCTGTGTGGAGTCTGCATGTCCTCCCCACGATTGGGTGGGCATTCAAAAGACATGCATAAATGGGGGTGTCTTCGTTGAAGGTTGAACATCGAGCTGGCACCTCAGCATTCGTGAAAATCTACTGCCAATCATTAGCGGACCAGAGTTCCGCTGTGGTGACCCCTAACCGGAAAAAGCCGAAAGACAACAATAACAACAACAACATCTCTGTAATACATCAGTAAATCTGTAGTATTCAGGACAATATCTCTGTAATACATCAGTGTATCTGTAGTACTCAGGACATCATCTCTGTAATAATCAGTGTATCTGTAGTACTCAGGACTTCATCTCTTTAACATAACAGTGTATCTGTAGTACTCAGGACATCATCTCTGTAATACATCAGCGTATCTGTAGTACTCAGAACATCATCTCTGTAATGCATCAGTGTATCTGTAGTACTCAGAACATCATCTATGCAATGCATCAGTGTATTTATAGTACTCAGGACATCATCTCGCTAATAATCAGTGTATCTGTAGCACTGTGGAAAACATCTCTGTAATTCATCAGTGTAGCTGTAGTACTCAGGAAGGCATCTATGCAAATCATCAGTGGATTGTAAATATTTAGGATAGCATTTGTTTGCAATTCATCAATGAATATGAAGAACTCGGACATCATCCTTGAAATTCTTCAGTTTTACTTAACACAAGCATGGGCTATTCTCTGTTGAAAGCCCCAGAATGTAAGTTAGGCTTTTATGCATATTCCATTTACTTGATTCAAGTGATTATTTAGGTATTTCAGCCCAGCACATCCAAATAAATAAATAGATATGTAAATGCTAGAAAATTTCAGACATTGTGCTTTAATTAATAACAGATACAATGGCAGATAAAGGCAGACCACAAAAATATCATAGGCCAATGATAACAGACCTTCATGGACCACTTGAAATCAGGAGCCATGGAAGCGGGGGTCGATCTCCCCCATCTGTGAAAAAAGGTAACAGAGGTGGTGTACTAGGTAACAAAAAGAGTGACCTGGCTGTATCTTAGTTTACACTGGGAAAATACAACTGATCCAAGTATAAATAATGCCAGAATGTAGCTAAGGCGCATGGAACTGGGAGCTCTTTCAGTCAGTGGGGACCCAAGTCAGGGCTATACACACTAACATTAGAACTGATGCAATAGACTACAAATGAATGCCTGAGCTCCTCTGTCTGGTCCCTTAGCATGGTGTCTCTGTGGATCTTCCATTCTTCTGCATAGGTTTGTGTGGGCTGGTGTTTACTAGTGTATCAGACATTAGAGTTTCTCCCATCTTGAGTCACTGATTAGGATATTCATCTCTTTTCCTTTCATGAAACATCCATGTCTTTTTGTTCTTAGTGTGTAACATCCTTTCTTCTCTAGTCACGATACAACTAATTTAAATTTGGCAAAGTAAAGTGATGATTAATGGTTATTATCTCCAAGCTGCTGGGTGGTCTAGTGTGTATTTTCTAGATGTGCTGTTCATTTCACACTAAATAAATTAAAGATCAGTTCTTGCAACATCATGGCTTGGTGATGTTTAACTGCCTGATGGTCTGTTGCCAAAACATACTGACCCGAGTCAAAGTTTTGTAAGGGACTGTGATGATTGCATTTGAAATTGCTTGCCATTAACACATTTTTGAATAGGATAGCAGTTTTTCATTTGTATACATGACATCAATATGCTAAAAATAATTCCCACTTTATGCTGAAGTGTTTTTTTGAGGGAAGGGATAATATTTCATTGTTCTTTTTGAATGCTGTATAAATCTGACAGCCAAAATTACAAATCTGACAGCCTACTAATGACCAAATGCTAGTGCACTGAAATGAACAGCTTGATTCCATACTGTTTCATGAAGGTTTTATTATCATCTTATATGAACTCTAGCTCTGCATCACCCACAACCTTTTGAGCAACTAAGCCCTTTCCACTGTTATCTATAAAACTGCAATTATTTTCTGCAAAGGAAGTGTTGCCATGCAAATTACTTCAAGCCACCATGTAGAAACATCCACTGTAATGAGAAATGGATCATTTATAAACAAGTCTACAAAATTCTATGGCTGTGATTCTCTGACAGGTTACATAGTAAACAAGATACATTTATGCTAGAATCAGTCAGATTGGAACAGGCCAATGGCAATTTACAGTGCAAGGTTGAGCTCCAGTGCAGTGAGTCAAAAATGTGCAACAGAAGATACATGTAAAGGACTGGATACTGACATGCAAATGAAATGGAGTAGGGAAATGAAGTCTAAAATCATGGAAATGTGGGTTCTCTTCAGAATCTCGAACTATTGAAATCCCGAATTTCAGCAGCCCGAGACCAGAAGGGCGAAAGTGCAGAATACCAAAACCCCAGAAGTGCAAAATTCAAAATCCAGAAGTTCAGAGATTTTGAATTAGTGGTTCTGGTGTTGCGGTGTGTGAGTGGGTGGTTGGAGATGTAGGTAAGTGTTTGTGTTTTACGGGTTTTGGGTAGGGGCTTTAGTATGTGTCTGTGTGTTTTGTTAGTGTGATGTGTGTGTGCGAGGGAAATGTAGCTTGTGTGGTGGTGTTTTTGTCTGTTTGTCTGTGTAGTGTGACCTCAGAGTTAATATATTTAAGTAGGGGGTGTGGGGCGTGCAGCCCCCCACATGGGGGGGTACATGGGGGCTTGCCCCCCTGCTTGTATGTAGGGTAGGTGTTTGTGTATGTGAAGGGAAGTGTATGTTTGTGTTTGTGTCTGCAGTATGTTTAGTGTAGAAGTTGTGATTTTAAATTTCACTCTTCTGGGGTTTCGGGTTTTTGGATTTTCGGCTTCATTGTCTCATGATACTGAAATTCGAGATTTCAGTATTTTGAGATTATGAAGTGAATCCAGAAATGTAAACTAAGTGAACAAAGTCATGATTATTAGTTGTTTGTAAATGAAATTGTGCACCAATGTATGCCTGACTAGAAAAGCACAGAACTGCAATGTATGCCACAGATTTTACAGCTACAGATAGTAAAAATGCTGGAAGCAGCAGCAGTCATCATGCAGCAGCATTCTTAGCAGCACAGATTCCCACTGGTATGTGCAATCTGACATCTGGTAGCCACCAAAATGGTACCTGTGATGCCCCTGCACTGGCCCAGCAATCAAAGAGCCTCAATCCTCACCACTAACATCAGTAAGGGGAGTCCATATAGGGAAAAGATAATAAATACACACACAGTAAAATACAATTTCCCTTAAGAGCACACAAAGATCACAATCAGTTTGGGGCTGGTTTCTCCCTTTCTCTCCAGGTCCCCAATAAGACTCCCCACTGGCACAGCTATAGGGTCCAGATCTTAGCCTGGTGGGCAAGCTAATACCTTCAGCACCTTCTCTGTCCAACCAGTGCTTCATGTCCCTGCCCAAGTAGCTGACACATGCACACTTTGAGATAAGAGTTTATACAACCACACAGACACTCCTGGGGAAAGCTGGCACAGGTTCTCAAGCTGTGCCCCTTTTACTCAGACTATATGGTAGAAATTACTGCCACCACCCGGCTAATATTTATCAGCTACTCAAAGGCCCTTATGAAAGGGTATCCAATTATACTGTGCAATATTATTATCCAAATGGTAAATGCAACCAAACAGTCAAGACTTATTTGGAGTGACTTGGTACAGTATCACTATATACATACAATGTACTCTGAGAGCTTAAATTATCTCTACACAAAACAACTACAGTTGAAATGTTTAAAAATATTTAATAATAAATAATAAAAACACAAGACAATACTTCTCACTACACAGTGGTAGTCAAGAGTTCAGAGATCACAGAGAAATGTTTAAAATAACACAGTAAAAAAGTTCTAACATCATAGAAAAACAAACTAGTCTAATCTTCCTATTTTCTAGCTATATTAAGAGAAAAGCACAGTTCTAAAATCCTACTTGCATATAGACACAGGCAGAGTGGTGAGTTGGATGTTCCCAAGCCAAATGTTCTCATGGTCTCATTCTTTCTGTCCTTAAATTGATAACACAGTACCACTGATTCATTTCAGATTGCATCATTTCTTTCTGGCACCCAGGATAACAGAACTCTGAGGTTAATGGCCCTATTGATCTTACAGCTGGTCAGGAAGCCAGGGCAATAAAACAATTATACACACAAATTCTAGCCATTGACTCTGGCCTCAAAACCATAGGCAGAATGCCTCCCTCTAGACATCTCAGCTCTGAATTTTAACATCAAAGACAGTCATAAAATGCTTGACTTAGCTTTCTTACAGCAGAGTGCACTGTTGTTACATTTTTGCAGTTCAATATCCAATGCAGTCTTTTCACATTTAAGAGAACAAGCCTGTGCCTTACATTAATATTTACAAATGACAGAATTATCTACAAAATTCTATCTGGCCAAACTGGCAGCCTTCACCTATCTTCACAGTATCATCAGAGGATGGCATACCATAATTTCATCTGTTAAAAGATAATTGATGGCTTTTGAGTTGATCAGGCCATTAGCTTATCATGCATCAGTCACCACAGGCCTTCCCATACTTGTGGAAACCAATATATGTATAGCTCTTTTTACTCTGTCAGTGAAGATACTTTATCGACTGACTGGGGGCACACTGAGTATTTCACAGATTTCTGCCTCTAGAATACTCTACAATTTATTTAATACTTCTACATATGGAGGAGAATATACTTTTTCTTACCACACCATTATAGACAGTGACCACCATGAATGCCTTCAACAAAATTATCAACTTCCTATAGGTACCGAGTGGCTCAGATAGCATTTATGTAGCAATAAGTGCCTTATTTGGCTCAGAGTAACAATGGCTTGTAAACAGGAAAGGGTACTATTCTGTAAACTGCCAGGTAGTATGTGATGCTCAGGGGACCATAACCTATGTATCCACACAGCATTCAGGCCTCTTTCCTAGTGAGGTGCAAGGTGTTTTTTCTATTACAAGGAGAAATATGGCCAGGGCATCATGGAATGTCCCTTACTCTATTGCAAGTAGAAATACTGTTTCTTATGGGACTTCCAGTTTCTGGTCCAGGTGTGGAGGAGGCTAGGAGAAGCAGGAAGTAGTATGGTGAACAGAGAGAGTAAAGAGGAAATGAATGAAAGTGTAATTGAGATAATTATGGAGAATTTATCTACAAATGTGAAGAATGTCGATCTTTCACAAAAATAAGTCGTGGCAGGCTTAGAGGTGTCAGAAAAAGTGGACAGGCAGTATAAAAAGGGAGGAACAAGCCAGGAGAGCTCTGTAAAGGTGGTTGAGCCTTTACCAATTTGGAAATCTTGTTTCAGGAGGAATTATTCAAAGAAAAAAGATAGTTGCAGTCAGACTGTATTATTACAACCCTTCAGTTGTGAGGGTTGCAGGATGTTTACTTAAATGACTTAATAAATCAAAGTGAGCCAGAGTGTGATAAAAGCTGTAACATGGGGGAGATTATGGATAGAATACAGGAAGAAGAGGAGGAAGAAATTAGAAGAGAGACAGAGATGTTGTATGGACAGACAGTGAAATAAGGAGAAAGGAGAGGAGAATAAAATGGAATAGACAAGGAAGACATTTTAGTAAGAATAAGCAGTAAAGAAGAGAAAGAACTTAAGAGGTATGACATTTTTAATAATATAATTTATACATATGAATAAAGATACATTTTATGACATTTTTCTGAGTTAGGCCAATACATGGAGGCATTCCTAGAAAACTATTAAGTGTTACGTTAAGCAAAATTCCACTCCATGGAACTTACATGTGATGCAAGCATTTAAAAGAGAGAGAAAAAAGAGAATTTATGTGCAGTTTCAAGACTTTTTAAAAACTGCATGTAAAGATTGTATGGACATTACAAAAAATTATTATAATAGAGGTTTATGGACTGGGGGTTGGGAATGTGGTGTTATACTGAAAATGGAAAATAAAAAAAATATACATATTCCAAGCATAAAAATTTTAGTGGTATTATGAAATATTGGGGCTACCAAATATGTGTTTCTTTTGTGGTAAAATGATCATTTAATCAGCAATTGTGACAAAAGAAGATGCTTTATTTGTAGAGTAAAGTGTGACATGAAGCTAAGCATTTGAAATGAAATGTAAACAAATGAAGCATTTATGGATAGATTGTTAAGACCTCTGATACACTCACGCATAAATAAATTAAATTTCACACATCCATACACTTCTAGGAAAGCCTGATGCAGATTTCCAGCTGTGTCCCTTTCCCAAAATAATATGGTAATGCTGTCACCAATCAGAGTGTCTTCATGCCCTTTCAAGGGTGTGCCCAATTATGAAAATTTGATATTAAAACAAATGATAGCAAATGACCTAAGCAGCCAGGCTTTTGGAGTGGCCCAAGAAGTTATCAAGGCAAGTATTAGCACTCTCAAATCACTAAAGAAAACACTGATTGATGAACCAAACTGTAAGTTAATAAAAATATTTAATATTGAACAAAATGATTAAAGATATAAAAAAATATTTTCCATTAAATAAACATAACTCAATCACCAGGAAAATGAAATCAGTACTGAAGGACAGAAATCCAGCATTTAGAAAAACTCTAACTTATCTAACTGATGAGTTATAATTTCCTATCTGACTAAAGAACACTGTCCCTGATCTAAACTGAATTACTACAACAGAGAAAGGCAGACTTACAGTTCTTGGTGAGTCCTTTTGGGTATCCACTGGACAGTCCATCTGTGAACAACTCACAACTATAACGGACAACTGACTACTCCAACTGACTAACTGTCATCAGCAGGCTCTTTTATAGATTAGCCTGTCACAACTGTTCCAGTTCTAATTTTCATTTCATATTTTGAAAATCAACCGTTTTCTAAAGTTCCTTCCTGTCTTTCAGCTTCTGACAGTAACACATAGCAACTGCCAACATTGCTATGACATCATCTGCAGATCAGCTGAATTTGTGACAGTTTTCCTTTAGAATCTTTCTTCACAAATATGCACAGTTTGAAATGTAAAAGGACACTGTTCCTCATTAAAACATTCTGTACAAACAGATCATAAATCAACATGTAAGAAATTATTTACAATATCCTAACTAGTCATACTGGCATATAATACACAGGTTAATCTAAAATTATATACAAAACTTCAGGCAGACATGCTAGCACAAATGACAGTGCCTATTTTCTTCACCCCCCCCCCAAGACTCAAGCATGGTTTTAAAGTGACCCTTGAAAAACAAAGCTTAGGAAAAATGGGTCTGTCTGGGAATATCAACCCACTCCTCACCTAGGCAATCCATTTCAATTGGCATGATTAATCCTACTGTAGCTTTTTTCTCCTACTGAGGAAACTTCACAAAGCACATCCCCCACCCCACAATCTGAAGCATCCACTAGCACAACAAATTATTCACTATAATCTGGGCTTGCCAACACAGATAGTACTCCCAAAATCTCCCTATATTTTTGGAATCCTGTTCACAATCTGTTGTTCATACTACTTTATCCTGTTTGGTTTTCCCAGTTGAGTCAGTAAGGAGTGCAGCCATTGCACCACAACTGGGCACAAATGTTCCACAGTACCCCACTGTCCCTAGAAATGCTCTCACTTGCTTTTTAATAACAGAAACTGGGGACGCTTGAATAGCTTCTACTTTGACATGTTCTGGACTAATCTTACCACTCCTCACATTGTGTCCTAAGTAAGTGACCTCTGCCATACTCATCTGACACTTACTGGATTTAATAGTTAACTTTGCCCTTTTAAACTGGTCTGAAAATGCTTGTAACACAGTATTTAATGTAGAGTTTAACATCTTCACAAGACCATTAGTCTGGGGATGGTAGGGGTGATCTTTAAATGTTTCACCCCACAATGCTTCCACAAACAAGTCAGCAGGTCTGACATGAAGTTGGTACTGTGGTCAGTCAGTATCTTCCTTGGAAAACCTACCCTGCTAAAAATTTCTATCAAAGCACTTGACACCTTTTCTACATTTTTGCAAACAAAATGCCCAACTTATAAATTTTGCTTAATTCTTCATGGACACATTTATATCCGTCATCATTTTCTTTTTTCTCTATGTTGTTTGGCAATAGAATTTTAACCCCTTTTTGAAGAATGTCTGAAAATATATTTTCATAATCTGATGCAGAAATCATTAAGCCATAATTCATGTTTGGATGAGTGCAGTGCACATGACTGGTGTGGTCACAAGGGGTGAATGATGCCAGCCATGGGTAAGCTCTGCATTATCCACACCCAATAATGAGTTATTGCTATTATATAATGGCATTACATAAAAAATTATTTACTTATGTTTTTAAAATAATGACATTGTATAATTACACTTTATTTTGTTTTCATTTTTCTACTAATTCATTGCCATTAACAGATTTGGTGTGCACTGTGCTTGTATCCTGTAGTATACATGAATACATTTCATCATGTTCCATTAATTAATAGATAGCAATAGATTTAATAGATACTTTGCATGTATTCAGCTGTGTTATGTGAAGACACATGCACAGTACCAATGAAGTTACAAGCAGGTCATAATGAGTGCAGCCATGAAAGCAAAAGATGTTAAGCTGCACATTAATGTAAGCAGAAACATAAAGGCAGTGAATCAGTTTTTCCCCAGTGTCTATGGCCACTGTTAAATATATATTTACTTTACAGTTTAGTATAGCTAATTTGCTTATTGGTAAAATATGTCTACATTAACAAAACTTGTTTTTGTCTTAGCTGTTATATAAATGCATATTATATTAGTGATCTGAACCTCTCATTTTTGCAGTCACAACTGGATGCCTTGCAGAGGTTCTGATAAAGGATGCACTAGTGTGTATGTATATCTTTGCTAGTTGGCATCACAGAGGGGGATAATTGGCTGAAATTCTTTGCACTGCTTATTGTTTACAGCCATTTTGCTGTTTGTGAACCCTTTATTATTTTCTGTACTTCCATGTGGTTATTTGTCCTTTGGACTTTGAGTGATGCACTTTTTTCATGGGTATTGCATAATTTATCATGGTAATGCTGACTCTTCTCCTATTTGTGTGTGTATTTTTCAGTAGTAGCAAGTCTCATCCCTTACCAGTTCTGGAGTAACCCAAACAATACTGTGATCTTTCTATGTAACAATGTCCAAGTCCAAGCATATTACAAGAACAATTTCATTTTCAGTAATGGTCAGATCTAGAAACCCTTTAAGCAGGTATCATTTTGTGCAAACCTTTCCTAGTCTAACTAACATTTTGCATCCTGGTTTTATGACATATGTTTTTATTGCATATCCAGCTACATACACTTGTAATATGATTTTGCTTATTACACCTTCTACAATATTGCTTTTTATCTAAGAAACATTCTGGTCCATGGAATGATTCCATGAGATGTTTGTCCATGAATGAAAGTTCTTCTCTTGGGATACTCACATGATACTTTATTTACTTTGTATCTGCTTACATTTTGTTGCAACTAGTGTGCATTTCTGGCAGATGATTTAATTTGCAATGTTCATAGTGTGTTCTGATTCAAGTTCCTTACTGAAAGTAATTTTTTACATAACTTTCTTGTGCATTCTACATCTGTCCCTTTCTGCTCTTGTTAGCCCTCCAGCTAGCTGACTGCATTCAGTTGTTCTTCAACATTCATATGTACTCTTTGAAATTCTTTAGTATTTTCTTTGGTTCCTTTTATGAAACCAGAATGCCTCAATAATTCTTACAGGCTTGGATTTCATGATGTTTTGCAAACTAGTTGTACTTTACATTTCTGATATACTTTGACTGGTGATACTAAACATAACAGCACTTTATAAATCTTACATTTCACAAACCAACAGTGCAATTTTTTGTCAGTGAAATATCACAAAATTTACAAAATTTACAATATTACTCTGTCCTTTGAACATAGATATTCCAGTCCTCTTCAACAGAGTCATACTCATTCAAATGTTGCCCTGAAATAGCTATCTTGTTACTGCAATGTGTATACTTCCATTCTGCTTCTTCTCTCAGTGTCACAATAGGTTACAGACCATGCAGTTCTTGAATCACTGTTATGCTGGCACACTGGGCACATTGCTCACCATTTGTTTCCTTTTTTATAAACACACTCAATCACTTCTTTGACTGGAATAAAGAAACAGCATACACTTCATAGTACTGATTCACAAACAAATGCCATGCAGCAACAACTGAATGCAGATTTCAAAGAGAATTGCACTATGGCCATTATGGTCATGCATACTTGTGTGCAGAAAAAAAAAATAAAATCAACATATCATATTTTATGTATTTGACTACAAAATATATGTCAGAAATGACATAACTATCCAAAAATTAAAGGTACATTGTCATGAAATGAACACCATTCATAAGAAGCCACAAAATCAGACAGCATTGATAAAATGTTACATTGCAGTATAGGGAGCAATCCATCCCTGGACAACTGGGGTAGTATCGTATGGATGCCATCACCTGTAGCTGCCTACACATTCTATGTCATAATATGGATGCACATACTGGTTTGGGACACTGAGTACTGATAAAAACAAAAATAATTAAAATAGTCATTATCCTTGTTATTGAAATACTGTAGAGGTTTACTGCAGATACTACAGTGCATTGCAAGCATCTAAGAGCAACATTCTGCCACAGTTGCTTGACTGCATTATCTCACAGAACAAAGAATGCACACACACATGCCAAAGAATGTGATAAAAAGGATCCTGGTCATGTGGCTACTCCATATTACAGCAGGTGTTTCTGGTATCACTGAAACTTTAGACAGCATGCATGTAGCAGTCCTCGCTCCCAGCACAGGGAATGCTGCATCCCATTACAACAGGTGTGGACTCCTCAACATGAATTTGCATGTGGTACATGACCATTGTGGTGACATAATGAATGCTTATGCCCAACATCTTATGAGAATCCATGATGCACCTCTGATTTGATTGTACCCTGCAGTATTCATTTCCAGCTGGTAATATATTACACAACCCTCTGCAGCCACAACTGCTCACTACAGTTTAGATGCCTGCAGCCCTGGTGGAAAATGAATGTAACTAAAAACACTAGTAGATATAGAACAAAATTAACTGTTTTTGGTCAGTTAATGAAATGGTTTTACTGAAAAAATGCCCCTAGTAATCCATTGCAGCACATAGCAGGTACAGAGAGTGCCATGGCAGTGGTGTACTGAATACTACATGCATCATAACCTCCTGCTTTGGAACATCTTTCAAATGCAGCAACATCTCTAAGATGGCAGTGAGCAGGGCAATCACACCAGGATATGGAACAATACCTGTGACACATGAGGTATGCAAATATAAGAGATTCATATATGGATCAGATATATGTGTGTTGTATACTGATGTGTGTTGAGTAGTATATGTGTGTGTCTGTGTGTATTTAACACAAACACACACACACACACACACACACACACACACACACACACACACACACACACACACTAAACGAAAATTAACATCTATTAGTTATATAGATGTATGTAAAGCATACACTGTATGCCAACAAACAATCTACAACACATGCATTTATGCAGTAGTTAAAACCATATCATGTATTATCACAACTATAGCTGGGAATGCATCTTAGGGTACTGGGTATTAAACAGTGCAAAGGTATACAATCTCTGCATTGCTGGTGACCTCCATGTTTGAAAGGATGGTGGCTCCCAGTCACCATACCCTTAGTCTATCTTTCTGCACATGCTGCCTGGGCCTGTTACTCTACCATGATGACTATGCAGATAGAATAGGAATGAGGTAACCATGTTTAATTTTGAAACTTGTTAGTGTGCATCCAAGAGTAATGAGAGTGAATAAGCAAAAATACAGACTTACATGTAAATTGCTGTCTCTCACAGTATTCCCTTGTCACCAGGATATGACAATCTTGGTGGTAGGGGGATTCTTTTCCACACTGGAGGGTAGAGGGACTTGCCCTTCTCTGCAAAAAAAAAAAAAAAAAAAAAAAAAAAAAGAACTTTGGAGGACATCAGCAATGCTCAACATCCACTGTCCTCCTGCATTTTGATAATTATTTTTTTTAGCTATGAATGCATCTTAGGGTACTGGGTGTGTCATGGGTTTTGATAAGATGCTGGCCATAAACATTCATTATGCTGCCAAGTCTTGGAATTACAAAAAGGGATAGGGAATGCTTCTTTTGTCAAATGCTGCAAGATTCACACCACTAAATAGCTGACTAAAATGAGGTTTAGATAAACTGACTGACTGAGTAGATTATTAGATCACTGTGTGCAGAAGTGTTTGGAACCCACTGTCATGCAATTTTCTTGAGTAGTTTACATGACCTGCTCTGTTTGCCAGCAGCAGCACACCCAAATTGGTGCACCTGCATTGCAGGACATGTGCTTAGGCCATGAAGAGCATGACCTCTATGCTATGCACCTGCCATCTCTCTCTCTCTCTCTCTCTATATATATATATATATATATATATATATATATATATATATATATATATGTATATATCTGGCCTAAAGAAGTCTCATATCTGTGGTCCCCAATGCATTTATGCCTGTCCATGACATATTCAGCCTGTGATAGTGTGCATGTGGTTGTGTCTGATGCCAGAAAACCACCACACACAGGGATTGCACAGTAATAGTAGTTGCAGGGATCATGGTGCCCCTGTTGTCCATAGCACAGGGCATATGAACAGGTAGGCCTGAACCCATTTTAGGCTGTTTGAACTGGTCCGATGGTACACAGTTTGTGTCATTGACAGAAAACAGGTACATTTTGGGATTGTGGTTCCTGAACGTCATGCTTCTATGTCATTTTGCCTGGCAATTCTTTGTAAAATGGCATATATATATAAGCAATGGAATAATGAAAGAAATGTATTCACATGCATAGAGCATTTTCTTATTGTCTGCGTTTTAATTTTCTTTTTCCTTTTTAAGTAATGAAAATTTTAAGACTCATAAATAAACATATTGTACCTATATTCATTGGTAAAGTGTTAGGCAAATAGATTATTACAAGTCTAGCCAACACACCACACCACACTCAAAAGTTCTCTCCAGCTTCAAGCAGGACTACACAGAATATTCTGAGGAGAAGTTGAGGCTTCCCGTTTTGTTGCTGTATCTCTTTGGCTTGGGAAATTTATGAATACTTCAGTATAAATCTAGGATTGCAAACAAAACAGACATAGTCTGCTGAGGTGTGATCATGGAGAATTCAACAAAAGAAAAGGAAAATTTGCCATTTCCATCTTTTGTAAATCTTACAATTGTCTTTGATATTGTGAACACTACAACTTTTAAAAGGGTTGTTTTTTTATTCCCAAAGTCTAATTATTTTATCTAGGTGTAGCTGATTACAGTGATTATCTGAGTAAATATAACTGCTGCACTTCAATAATACATATTTTTTATTTCTCTGCTGGTTAGAATGAATGCTATGCAGGTTCCTTTCTGGAGGCATCTCATTTTATCGTTGTGATAAATGAGATGCCAGCTGTATCCTAACATATGGAAATCGCATTACACATAGACAATAGTCCATGCATTCCACCTGGCCCAGATCAGAATCCTCTGAGGACCTTCACTTCCATTAGCTTCTTTAATTTATGGGATGGCTTGGAAAAACTCTTCAATATGAAAATGTAGGAAGGAAAAGAAAGATGCATTTTGAGGAACTAGGTCAGCTGAGTGATTTTATTGGGCTGGAAGCTGAGAAAGTGACTGTTGTAAAACTTTAAAGGGATTACTGGCATCTGCTCTAGCTATGAAAGCACATTCAGAAAAAATGGTTTTGAGTTACATTTAATGCTTTGTATGTTATACATAGTTAAGAAAGCATTACATCTGTACTTATGACAGCTTTTGACAAATTGCCTTTTGTCAAGTAAGTTTAGCTAAAATTTATATATTTTATGTTCAATTTCATTGTTGTCAAACACTAGCAGTCAACTGTGTTGTCTTTTGTTCTAGTCAGGAGTTATCTATTTTATATATGCTTTTTTCTGTCTATTATATTTAAGGTGACTACCTTAAGGATCAGAAATCCAGTAATTTTTCATGCAGAAACATTCTATGAAATTTTACTTCATTTGGTCAGCTAGCTCTTTAGCTGAGAATGCTCGCAGTTACTAGCATTCTTTACTGAGCGATGTGCAATTAATTATATATTTTTATAACTGGACAATTCACTGATACATTTTAGACCTTCTTCCATCACAGCCTGGGAATGACATTTTCAGGAATGGTGAATATTTGGCCAGACTATAAAGGAAGGTCTTCTGTTATTTATCAACCTGAAGTCAAGATATCATTAACATCCTAGAGGTCTATGCAAGTGGGACCTTCATATCTGTTTGATGATACGTCAGGGGTGCAGCTATTAACTGTGCTTTAGCAACTTGAAGCCTGAAGTTGTGGATGTTAATTACTAGGCTAATTATTTCAGCATTTCAGTGAAGCTTGCACTTTGTCAGCTTCACTTTTTAAGTTTTCAATAAATTGAGTTTTAACAGCCTGAACTTTGAAGCTGTGGATGACAACTGCTTGGATACTTAACTTTTTTCAGTTCATCATATTCTAGTGGTTTACATCCTGTCAGCTTCATTTTTAAGTGATTAATAAATTGTGTCTTAACAATCTGAAGCCTGAAGCTGTGGATGACACCTAAGGTCTTTTTTCTTTGTTCAAGATTTAGGATTAGGCCTGAATTGATTTAGCCCTTCTTTAGAAATGATTAGCCTTGGTGTTTGTTTAATTGCAAGAAAGAGTCAAGGGCTAGGCTGTTGTTAAAAAAAATAAGAAAAAAGGGCAAGGCTGTTGTTGTGAAAAACACTAAATGTAGATTACAGTTTGAATTACAAACCAGGATACCTTATGTACTAATTAGTGTTTTGTCAGATATATGTGGATCATTCTACTACTGGAACTTATGCAAGTTTTGGTGAGATCCCAGCAAATTTAAAGCAGCATGGCTTCTAAGGGATTTCAAAGTCCCCATGTCTGTTACATACATGTGTAGAGGCTCCTTCATAACCTTCTTCTTTCGGCTTTTCCAGGTTAGGGGTTGCCACAATGGATCATCTGTCCACTCATGATTGGCAGTGGAGTTTTACGGTGTCGATTTGCCAGCCTGGCGCCCAACCTTCCACAGAAGGCACACACACACACACACACACACACACACACACACACACACACACACACACACACACACACACACACACCTAGGGCCAATTTAGAGTGTCCAATCCACCTACTGCATGTCTTTGGGATGTGGGAGGAAACCGGAGCACCCGGAGGAAACCCATGCGACCACATGGAGGACATGCAGACTCTGCACAGAAGGCACCCCAGCCAAGAATCAAACCAGAGAACCTCTTGCTGTGAGGCGGCAATGCTAACCACTGCACCACCATGGTCACCTGCAGAGGCTCCTTCATAGGTGTAAATCATTATTCTTTGCTGTTTGTGTAAACTGGTTAGAGGCTCCTTCATAACCAGTTTATACAAACAGTAAAGAATAATGATTTAGACCTATAAGTCAATTAGGTTCAACATTATTGCAGACATCTACAAGTATATATAACTGCATTAAAGAATTTAATAGCTTAAGATGCCCTGAATTTTGTTACCCCAATGAATGTAACCAAACTAAATATTTTATGGGAGAGCAACGATAATATTCCATCCGTCATTAACAGGTAAAGTACTGAAATAAGCACACAGGTTACATACATTCCCCTTCTGTAAATGATTAATGAATATAACTTTAATTGTTGTTTGTATACAGTTCTTATTCCAGGGCACTTTCACAATTAATTATTGTATAGTAATTATACTGGCAGAAATGCATTAAGAATTATACCGCATAATAACCTGCTCAGGATGGCCTCAAACAAGTCCAACATTAGCTTAGTAGAAACTGTGAATCTTCAGAATCAGTTTTAAAGAAGAAGAACTGAACTATAGCCAAACATGTTAAAGAATTCCACGGGATGAATTCCACTATCACATGTACACTCTAGGAATCCATTCAAAGGCATGTGTAAAATATTTATGCATGCCACAAATACTTCCACTTTGAGTTGATGAAAGTGAATGTTCCAAGGATCGAAATATCCAAACTTCATTTACCAAAAAAAAAAAAAAAAAAACCTGTTGAAAAACACACCACTCAAACTTATATATAAACTCAGTGGGCACACCGACTCAAAGAAGGGGGAAATTCCCCCCAAAAAGGGCATCATTGCCTGCACAGCTCACTGACTGATTTCCTGTGGAGGAACTCCACTTATCAATGGGTTGAACCTCAGGCAATTGAAAATCGAGCTTTCAGTCTTGGTCTACCAGTAGGTCACCTGCCACAAACTAATGGAATATACATTTCTGGAGGGGTTATATAGGATCCAAACAATGGCTAAGTAGCAAGAGACAGGTGACACATATATTCATAATTCATGATAGTAGACCTTAAAAATAACACTGCAATTCACAGTCAGACAATGCCACCCTCATAAAATGGATGTAGATTTCCTACCTTGCTCTGAATGTAAATTAAACAAGGATTCAACTCATTAAGTGCAGTTCCCTGATCTGCAGCTCACCATTTGTTGTTCCACAATGGAAATAACTGCTGGTACAGTTACTATTTATATGGCAGAAATAGTTTAATGTTTTGGGGCTTTTCAATTTTCTCCATGGATGTGTGACAATGTTAAAGTAAGAAGGATATGGGGCAGAGCCAGATCCAGTACTAGGTGACCACTGGCTTTGAGGTGGCCCCTGCTGGCTTGGAGGGGGACCTGCTTGCTGAGGGACTATCACACGGACTATCACACGTACTGTTTTAATTACAAAAAATATGTGCATTTGAAGGCATTCTTCTTGAACACCTTCTGCATCCATTCTCTTGCGTCTGTGTGTTCTTCCTTTCCACACATGCAGAATTTAACGTTCATTTCCTTTTTGAATGTACATTCATTCCTGGATGGAGTAAGGTGTGTGTGTGTGTGTGTGTGTGTGTGTGTGTGTGTGTGTGTGTGTGTGTGTGTGTGTGTGTGTGTGTGTGTGTGTAAACCCTGTACCTTAGATACAGGAAGCAAGAGCCTAAATCCTCTACCTCAACCACCAATATGTTAAAAAACTTGAGTTTCAAGGAGTTGAGTGCACAGCTCTTAAACTGTCCAGATTTTTTCATCATATTTTAGATCTTTTCCTCATAAAACATGTTTTTTTTGTCAATTCAGTGAGGTCTGAATTCATTAAATAATGACAGCCATTTCAGTTTCAGTCTTATATCCTTCAGAAAATGCATGGTAACACAGAACCTTTTATTCTAGCAATGTTCTAAGATTGTACAAGCAATATTTAAAACTTGTCCCTAGTTTTGGGCCTTTGTCCTCACATTAATTTTGGCTTTTTCCAGATTTCTTATGCTACAAGGTTGAGAGGTATAGTCGAGTGTCAAGTGCATGTTATAAAGAATTGACAGCTTCAGAGGAAGTGAAGTTTAGTGCTGTTCGTGCTGTTTACAAGTGCAACTGTTGTATAACAAATGGTATCATTACTGTGCTGAAAAATGTAAAAGTTTTGTTAGTAGCACAACAGATCGCAGATTTGCTTTTTATACAGAAAGCTGTGGGTTCTACTCTGCACCATGTAGAGGGATTGCTGACACTGTCTTATAATTTAAAGGGGCGGGGTCCTGCAGTCCTGACTATGTCCTCCTTTAGAGGAGATGCCGCATACCTCTCAACTGTACAGATATTCACAGAATGTCTAGAGTTTTGCCTCATATATTTGCTTTTGCTTCAAAAAATTGTGGTTTTCTGGCAAATCACTGGTGAAAGAAAATAATGACAGACATTTGAGTTTCAGACTTCAAACCATCCAGAAAAGTCATGCTAATATAAAACCTGTTATTATATCAACTTTCTAAACTTGGAAGAGCAATATTTAAAATATGTCCCTATTTTTGGGCCTTTGCTTCCCCCCATTATTTATGATTATGTCCAGATTTCTTGCTTAAGAGATTGAGAGGTGTGGAAATGTCTAGTAACTTTGAACCTGTTGTCAGTTTGCCATCTATTCCCTTTTGAAATGTTACCAGCTTACCATTTATTTAATGTAACAGCAACAATTTATTCTTCAAGGGCAACAGGCACTGAATTTGTAGATGAAACATTGAAATATAAAGTTGTTTGCTAGCAGCAACCTCTTCATTAGTTACATATCTTTTTAACAGAATTATTTAGATGACTTTTACTTCGGTACAGATTGTGCATATTGACTGATATTGGTGGACTGTAATGACAGAAGTTTGAGTAGACTTATTGATGAAGTGTTCTGAATTTGGCAGTGTTCTCATTATTGGTTCATACATTTTGTTTCATTGTTTACTGGAGAAATATTCAAATCTATAAATTTAAAACACACTCTAACAAGTAGTGCTGTGTTATACAAGGAATATAATTTATACAATCAAGAAGGTGAATCAAAGAACACATGCATGTATGCATGGTCTTTAAAATGATTTTAAGGGGCCTATTATTTGAAAATAGAGCCTAAAGGTAAAGTGTATCCACCACTGGGCAGATGCATTTTTTTGATGTGGGTTTTAATGCTGTTTCAATGATTGTGAGTTTCAAGTGCAGAAATGTTTTAATATTAAGTCTGTTTTCATTGTATTACTGTATTGCTTTGTTTAGCAACTATCGGTCTTTGTGGTGTAAAATGCAAATTAAATCCAAACAACCATTGTAGAAGTAAAGCAGAAAACAGTATGCACAGTGAGTGGATTGAACAGTGTTTATGGTAATTGGAGAGAAATAGCCAAGCAACGGGACTCTGGAAAGACTGCGTGGGGGGGGGGTTGGGCATGTATGGAAAGCCCGATCCATTACTCCGACTAGGGCCCTGTTTGACCATGATCCGGCTCTGACATGGGGACATAGTGTGGGGCAAAGATGTCAAGAAGAGTTTTCAGGTCTCCTGCAAAAATGTTTTTTGACCAGTTGCAGCTTGTTATTGCTTTCACTAGTATCATGTTACATAGTTGAACCCATCATTGTAGTTTACTCATGTTAGGACTTACCCATAAGAAGGCATAGAATTTTGTTTCATCTGCAGATGGCAGAGTTTTTTACCACTTATCCCTATGCAAAACTAAATGCAATTGTCCACATAATAGGAGACCACAGCCTTTACCTGTATGAGGAGAACCAAGAATGAGACTAGATATCAAATTTGGGATTGATCCTTTAAGTTATTAGCAGAAGATAGGTTACTATCAAATATCACTTGCAGACTGTATGCAATGATTTCAATGGGGATTTACAAAAACTTTAACTTGCATTTAAACACAGACCACTAACCTCCGTCTACTGAAGC
This sequence comes from Protopterus annectens, assembly GCF_019279795.1. Lineage (NCBI taxonomy): Eukaryota > Metazoa > Chordata > Ceratodontiformes > Protopteridae > Protopterus > Protopterus annectens. The sequence goes on along the minus strand of NC_056725.1, from coordinate 629,741,095 downwards.
ATATCAGGGAGCGCAGTGCTTAGCAGCAAAGTAATGCATACATACATACATACATACAAATATTTCAAGCATGGCATTAATGCCCTTCTAGCTTGCCAATATACCAAAACACTTGTTCCCATAGTAAATGTCCAGGTTGTACTTAAAAATATCTAAACTAGTACTTGCTTTAATGTAATTTGGTAGTCTGTTCCATGCATCAGCTACTCTGTCAGAGAACCAGTTACTACACTTCTCATTCCTATAGAATCTTCTACATAGGTTGTCTAATGATTCCCTAGTACTTTTTGTTAACCCAAAACATTCCCAGAGGTAGTTGTCACTAAATGCCCTATATACCTGAATAAGATCTCCTCTTAGATATCTCTAAGAGACACTGTACAAGTTCAGATATTTTAGTCTTTCAATATAACTTAAATTTTCACATCCATGGATGACCTTGGTATATTTCCGCTGTACTCTTTCCAGTTTAATCATGCTTGTTTTCTTATAGGGTTTCCATTTTGTTATTCCATACTCAAGTATGGGTCTAATGTAACTAACAGACAATGACTTCATCATTTTTAATTTCCTACACTTGATAAATCTTTTTATACAACCTATAGTTCTATAACTATCATTAACCAAATGGTTGATATGATTAGAAAAACTCATAGCTGAATCTACCCATATACCCAGGTCCTTAAATGAATCTACAGTTTCAATCACTGTGTGTTGTATGAAAAATTCACCTTTCAGTTTATGTCTCCTAAATCTTATATGCTTAGTTTTTTATGTATTTATCAGCATATTATTCTCCTATGCCCAAATGGTCAGTTTAATCAAGTTATTTTGCAGACATGTCATATCTGTAACACATGTAATTAAATATGCACACAAGCAACCAAGAACAAACTGAAAAATAAAACAAAAATAGGCTCTGGAGCACGAGAGACTGAGACAAGTACAAAATAAACACTAAGCTCTTTAATGAAATACGCTTTTTGTTCAGTTACTGTAGCCAAACTTTATCAGACAAGAAACAAGAGAACTGACACACCTTATGTAATATTAATTAACCATGTGACAACAATTAAAACATCAAAATCTCCTTATAATGTTAATCTAAAAAGAGGTTAATTTAACTACCATAATTCATACAAATAGGAAAATAAAAAACAATTTTCTTATAAGTAAACATTTGACTTACAAATCTAAAACTACACAATTAAAAACAAAATCTAAAATGTGTCTTATTCAGGGGCACTTATAATAATGACAAAGTCTCTATCTCATGTGTTTTAAAATTGAGTTTGATCCATTAGGTTTATGATAAATGTTTTATAAGTGCCCGTGAATAAGACACATTTTAGATTTTGTTTTTAATTGTGTAGTTTTAGATTTGTAAGTCAAATGTTTACTTACAAGAAATTTTTTTTTTTATTTTCCTATTTGTATGAATTATGGTAGTTAAATTACCTCTTTTTAGATTAATATTATAAGGAGATTGTGATGTTTTAATTGTTGTCACATGGTTAATTAATATTACATAAGGTGTGTCAGTTCTCTTGTTTCTTGTCTGATGAAGTTTGGCTACAGTAGCTGAATGAAAAGCGTATTTCATTAAAGAGCTTAGCGTTTATTTTGTACTTGTCTCAGTCTCTCGTGCTCCAGAGCCTATTTTTGTTTTATTTAACACGCAATCAGTCGAGGCACATATACAAGATATTACTGTGGATCACCTTTACTTAGCAGATATGAAAATATTTGCTTATCTGTGATCTTTTCAATTGTATCAAACAGTTAGTAAACAACAAAAGTGATAATATTCACCATCAGGGATATCACAGTTTTTAATTATTGATTAGTGAATTAGCCCAGGTACAAACATGCTGGCAACCTGTGCCAAAATCCCAAAAATGGCATCACCACACTTTAATAGTAGCCAAGTCAGACTGCACCCAGAATGGCAGTACTCAAGGATAAATAACTGTATACTTCTTATAATCTCCATGCTGCCCAGGTCTCAGATTAGATTTGGAAAACTGATGAGAACACCCTTTTCATTTCAATCTCTGTGCCTCACTTCTCAAGATATCTGAATATTATCCAGTCAGTATTGATCATGCTCTCAGTAAAGAAACCACAGACTCACTGCAGCTGACTTACTTGTAGACATTATTCTACTGGGTTTCCTTATTTTTAAAACAATAAATCACTTGATGACTGTTGTCCAGCAGAAGAATATCTGTTCTTCTACAGGGAGACAGTCTGTATCCAAGATCCGACTTTATCCAGTGCATGCTGTCACCTGCCTTGATTCCTCATTTTATTCGAACAGGCCTAAAACCATGGGTCAATAGAAATCAGAAAGATAGAGCTGGGGCAAGGAGTGCTAGGACATGGAAACTTCCAGATGTGTTACCATAATTCAAGGATGGGTAAGCTAAAGCCTCTTTGATCGTACTCTGCAGAACAAACAGCCTTCTAACAAAATAATTTTATGTGGAAAGCAAGTCCTCCACATCTCAGTGCAAGGATATACACCCCTCCCCCACGCATTCACCTAAATAATATAATTACCACTGAGGCTGCCAGAGACTGCAGTGGTGCAGTACTTAGCATTGTCGCCTCACAGCAAGAGGCTTTCCAGTTTGATTCTCGACTGGAGAGCCATTGTGAGGAGTCTGCATGTCCTCCCCGTGGTCTAGTGAATTTAAAGACATGCATGTAGGTGTGGGTGTGCCTTCTTTGAAGGTTGGGCACTGGGCTGGCAACTCAACACTGTAAAAATTCACTGCCAATCATTAGCGGACTGGAGTTTTGCTGTGGCGGCCCCTAACCGGGAAAAGCCGAAAGGCAGTTTTACCACTGAGATTGTCAGACCTCAGACAAAAGTTAGAAATCACTTTATTAGAAGATCTGTTGGTCCTTTGGCTGTAATGAAATGGACTTTGACCAGATAGTCATCAATTTAACAAAGAAATGTCATAAATGCCACATGATACAATACTGTCATCATCCCTGAATTGACTATAGAGTTAAATACCACTAAACATTCTATTTGTGTCAAAAATTCTGAGCAGTTAAATCATGAGAAAGGTGGACCATACTGTCTTAGTAGACAGACATGATAAAGGTGAGGTGCAGATCTGGAAATGTGCAACAATAATCTAATCAAGTCACTGGTTCCACATTCAGATCAATGTCTTCTATGAGCCAGGAATTTGTTCCTTCATTGTAGTCGGGTAGGCAAATTCTAATTTCAGATCCAGGATTTACAAAGCCTGCAAGTATTTACATACACATTTTGAATATTTATCTTGGGAGCAGCTGTTAAAGTTAATGAGAATTATATGATAAATTCCATATACACAAAAGTCCCTGGTGAAGAAAGTGTTCATATCAAATACAGGTATATTAGTATGCCTGTTGCACACTAAAGCAAGACCATATGATGTGATCAAGATCTGTTTTTTAGAGGTTTTCATTCAAATGAAAATATATTTTGCTTTTAAATTTGGAGCTGTTCACTTGAACATGCATCTTGTTGATACAATAGGGTGTAAAGTAAGTAATGTACCAAAGTTTAAGTAACATGGACTTCAAACATGGTGCAAGAGTTCACAGTGTTTGACGGTTAGTCAAATCCTAATGAGTTTCATCAGAATTAGGTGATAGTCAACTAACACTTGCATGGTTTCAAAGGGAAAGATGATATGAGATATAATCATATAAGTCATACAATTTTGAACGATGTTAATTGTACTTTTTTAATAAAGTTTTATAGTGCAATTTAATCATTTCCCTGTAGTCATTCTTTTTAGGATAACTAGAATTTTAAGTTAACTGTACCACCTATTGATTGCCCTACACCTGTCCTAAGGAAAAAGCTAGAAATATTTCTGGCTGAGGTCCATACTTTGATAGAAGCCTAGAGAGGAGAGTGTTTCAACCATTAGGAAATTAGTGTGAGTCAATATTAAAAACAATATTTACATGGTGTGAGTTTAAAGATTTATTTTTTATTTTTATTTCTATGCCTACAAAAAAATTGGTCCTGTTTTAGACCATCCTGATGCTGTTCAGAATGGCTGATATATGGAGACACTAAGAAAAAAAAATTAAGTTGGTGGTGTAGCCACCCCTCTGACACTAATAGGCCTAAATTAATGCAAACAATTCTTATACATATGATCTTCCAAAAATGTGTTTTGGAGTGATGCATGACAAACATCACCTATCTATAATAGTTGGGAGATTTTTTTTAGAGAAAAACAGATGGAATAAAACAATCATTTTTACAGTGTTATATTTTACCTATTAGAGAAAGTGATAACTGTGTCATCCATTCAGGTCAAGGGCTATCCTGTTTCCAAGTTTATCAGAGGTTTTCTTGATCATAGTGTGAAAACCTACCACTGGGCCAGTAATAAAGGAGCCTCAATCCTCACCCCTGGCACCAGTGGGGGACGTACACTGGGAGGTTAACAAGTACACACATACAGTATTTCCATATGCAGCTCTATGCATCAAGTGTAATTTCCCTTAAGAGCACACAGAGACCACAGTCAGTCCAGTGATGGTTTCTTACTCTTTCTCCAGATCCCCAATAAGACTCCCCACTAGCACAGCTGTAGAGTTGAGATCTTAGCTGAGTGACCAAGCCAAGTTTTCCAAAACCCTCTCTGTCCAACCAGTGCTTTGTGTCCCTGCCCAAGTAGCTGACACACACACACTTTGAGGTTTGATTTACACACAAAACAAAAAAGAGGACCAGCAAACAAGGCACCTTGTAATGAAGTAGAATACTTTAATAAAAGTATTAGGTTCTTTGAAACAGACCGGTTTCCGCAAATACAATAGACAGAGTCTTCTTCAGTGTATGGATTTCATACAGAAAAAAACCTTTTTATAAACAATTCATTGAATCATGTGATTAATTACAAATGTTTTAGTTTTAAGTAACTTGGTACAATACGTGCAGTGTCCGCAAGGAAAGCATCCAAGTAGAGGTTCACCTGATAGTGTAGTTTGGATGGTATTTGTAGTTTATTGGAACATATTAACATGAGAACCTAAACTTCATGAAATCCTTGGTGATAGATGTTCATTTTCTTTCCATAAAGGGAAAAATGTATCTGCTTTTTTCAATCATTTCAAACATTCTGAAGCGAAAACTACAAATACCATCCAAACTACACTATCAGGTGAACCTCTACTTGGATGCTTTCCTTACGGACACTGCATGTATTGTACCAAGTTACTTAAAACTAAAAGTTTTACTAGCCAAAATACCCCTGAAGTGTATATTATAAAATTATTTGCTAACTGTTCCTCTGATTGGGTAATTTACTTGGCCACGTGCAACTGTCTGCATTCTATGTTGGTCAAACTTCAAGACCCTTGAAACTTCGAATATCTGAGCATCTTAGTGATATCAAAAACAAGAGAGAAATGAATGCCTTATATAAACATTCTTTAATTCATCACAATGCATGTTTCAGTTTTACCATTATAGATAAAATCTTGAGATCTAGAAATAATAAATTAGGTTGGCATGATTTACTGAATTCCATGGAGAAAAAATAGATTATCAAACTTGGTGGGCTCTTTAAGCCAGGTCTTAACGAACATTTGTAATTAATCACATGATTCAATTAATTATTTATAAAAAGGTTCTTTTCTGTATGAAATCCATACACTGAAGAAGGCTCTGTCTATTGTATTTGCCGAAACCGGTCTGTTTCAAAGAACCTAATACTTTTATTAAAGTATTCTACTTCACTACAAGGTGCCTTGTTTGCTGGTCCTCTTTTTTGTGTTGTGTACTGTCTGTCTCCTTTGGGACCCTGCAGCTGCAGTACTCACAGAGGTTGTATCATTCTTGATTTACACATACACAGGCACACACACACACACACACACACACACACACACACACACACACACACACACACACACACATACACACACACACACACACATGCACACACGCACACACACACACACACACACACACACACACACACACACACACACACACACACACACCTGGGAATGGCTGGCACATGTTTACTAGCCCCCCCTCTTCTGCCCAGATTATAAGGTAGTTTCTACTGCCACCAATCACTCCTTATTAGCTACTTTAAGGCCCTTAACAAAGGGTGTCCAATTTTGCTGTGTAATATTAATATTAATACAAATGGTAGTTTGACCGAGAGCAAGGCTATTAGGAGTGGCACACACAGTGTCATTAAATAAATGTGCAAGTACTCTCAAAACTTAAATATCTCCGCACAGATCAGCCACAATAAAATGTTTAGATGTATTTAATAATAAATAATAAAAGAACAAGACAATACTAAATATATATTCACAGTGACATCAGAGTTCAAAACCACATGAAATATTTAAAACAACATTGCAGGACAGTCTCAAATAAAGAAAGAAAAACATCTAAACTAAGCTTTACTATATTCCTGACTATATCTAAGTGAATTATACTGTTCCCTAGAAACTTACTTCATTAGAGAAAGGCAGATGTGGTGAAGGGATCTTCTAGTTGTCAGGTCCAAGACAGAATACAGAATGCTCTGTCTCACCAAGAGACTTCTCAAATTAATATCTCAAACATTACTGCTGGGCTAGCTTGCAGAATGACATCATCTCTGGTCATATAACTCCTAGTTCCCAGGCCCAAAACAACCATTGATGGCAGCTGGTAGCATTTAGCATCTACTTGTGAAAATACATAGACCTCAGATCTTTGGCAGATGCTGGAAGTCATAAAACAATTGCATTCCTTCATGCTTTCAAGACTAGTACTTAATTCACTCTAAAGAAAATACAGAACGTTCCCTAGTACAGACACTGTGTCTTTTGATGCACTGAAAACTGAAAGATGTCATTGTTTATGGCCTAGCCATAAAGTCATTTAATTTCAGTTGTTTTTTCTAAACTGTACTAGACTGAGGCTAACCTCCTGTATCCCAGCTTCCACTGTTAAAATATATACATTTACACAGTTACAATAGTGCATGTACATTTCTGTTATTTTCCAGTAGGGCACACTGTGGTTAAATTAACAGCATGTTGCAAATATCTCTTTCAACACACACGTCTGTACAAGCAGTTTGATACACACATGACATACACTTCTAATACACTTGTAACACAAGCATCTTGTACAAATCATTTTGATATTCACTAAGGACATATAATTATTTACAAAATTCAAGCTAGCTGGGTTGGCAGTATTTCCTTTCATCACAATAGTGGTAGGTTCAGGAATTGAGAACACTTCTATGTAATCAAAGCTGTGAGCACACCAATCCTGATCTAACTGATAGATAAGTACCTGACTGTGGAAGGGGAGAAAGTAGAATTTCTTTAACTTGGGTTCATAGGTCATAGATGTTTATTAGGCTAATGATCACAAGGGCCTTTTTAAGCCTAGCCATGCATCCCAAATCTCTGACAAGTTCCAATACCCTTGATAAGTGTAAGCAGGGGCTTGGGCACATTACATACCTCAAGAATTTTAAAAATACTACAAGGAAGTCAAATGAAGGTGTCAACTGTATAATCCTGAACTTTGACAGAGAATTTCTAAACTACTGTTGGCATTATTCCGTCCATTCATTTTATTCTTCTAATTGGATGTACAAGATCTGAATTGAAAAAAGTAAATAACATTAATATGTATCATGTCTAAAGGGAAGAAGGTTGTATGTATCATGTCTAATGGGAAGAAGGTTAAGAAACCCCCACTAGCAGCATAAAGAACTTTTGTCAAATTGATAAAATGGATGGGACACTTCATTACATCTAAAGCAGAGAAGAGGAAAACCAACAACTAACGGCCTTTGCTCAATCTAGTGACCCATTACACAGACATCATTTGAATTATTAGTCTCAATCAAAATATATAATACCATATATACTTGTTTAGAGGAGTTGCATCCTGCAATGAAACCAGCTCATTCAATACCAAGTAATTTGTCCCAAATGTCTCAAAGTGTGTAGCCAGAAATTTCACCAACCTTTTAACCTCCATGTCTTTGAGCTGTATTGGACACAATGAAGAAGTTCTTTTTTTGAAAAATGAAATGGAGGTCTTAAACAGTGACAGGAATCACAAGTAACATTTGGCACAATAAAAAATAGACGATGTACAAAAAGGCCTTCTTATATCCGTTTCTGTAGTCCTACATTATGACCATCAGGATCAGGAGGATTTTGGAAGATAAAATGTTGTATCACCTCTTCAGTTTTGCTTCTGAAACTCATGAATTCATAAAATCTCTTTATTCAATGGATAAATAACTCAAATTGTAGTTAAACAGCTGTTTTATCATGCCAGTATGTTGGACATTTAAGTCATCAGGAGCATAAACATTTGCATCTTTTACGTGTGAGTGCATGTGTTGATGTATCTCTCTCTCTCTCTCTACATATATTTATATATGTGTAGAATTTACCAGGCTTACCTGTGATAACTTGGTTATCTGGGCAAGTAAACTGAAGAGGCATACAGGTAGCAGCTCACCTTTTTGGTCTACTAATTTATCAAGGATTGTGCTTGGAAGCTCACTGAGAGTATTTAAAGGAAATTAATTTTAGGGATTTATTTCCTCATTCTTTGCATTAACTTTAAGTGCACCTGGCATTAAATCTAACTTATACTTTTACAGTAAATCTTCTATATCAACAGGTATAGATGTATTAATTAGAGTTACAGCAAATGTTTTTTTCATTCATTACATGTAAAGGCTTTAAGGTCCAGGTACTATATATCTTTACTTCTGTCTTAGTTGTTTTGGAAAGACAGAAATCTTTTGTAATTTAGTTTAGTTCTAAAGTTCTGCTGTTGTAAAATGCATGGAGAACCTTTCCAGCATGAATATCTATTTACAGCAGAAAAACAGTAAAACACTTATAATAGCAGAGAGTGGTTACTGGGTAATTTTTACTGCTTTATTCTATTTTTGTCTGCCTTATTCTATTAGTTAACTTGGCAGCTGTTCTATCCAGATCATGATTAAGCAGTTGTGTTGCAGTCCTCATCAGAGCACTAGAATCATAGCTTATCTTAGTGATTTCATTTTTAATTTAATTATAAAACCAGGGGACTGTGGTGAACTGCAGTGTAAGTTTGTGGTACACCATCTGATGGTTGGGCACCGGACTACCTACCCGTCCCCATAAAAACATAACTGCTACACAAACAGTTAGTGCCAGGAGGGGTCCTCATTGCCTGATGTGCTGAATAGCATGAATGGAACTGAGAGAGAGAGACAGAGAGAAAGAGAGAGAGAGAGAAATACCCTATTACCAAAATATTTGAAAACTTTTTATACAAGCAACTCCTTAAGCACATTAACAGCTATGGCCTGTTATGTGATGCATAGACATTTACTGATCTTGTAATGGCCACTGATACCATTTATTGCAACCTGAATGAGGGACTTATTACAGCAGGTCTCTTTGTTGACATGACAAAGGCCTTTGAAACAGTCAGCCATAACATTCTTCTAAACAAGCTCAAAAATATTCATCTAGCTAAAAGACAGAACCTTCCCAGTCCATAGCAATGTCTCATCCTCTACTGTTGGTAAACTTAAAACAGATAGACCACAAGGGTCTGTGCTAGGTCCTCTTCTTGTCTCTTCTCTTCTCTTCTCTTCTCTTCTCTTCTCTTCTCTTCTCTTCTCTTCTCTTTGTTAATTTCCTCCCTCCCTCTACATTTACCAAATCTTAACTTAATAATATATGCAGATGATACACTCCTCCCACAATTCAGTACATGCCACTCTGACATGCTAACCAAGTTACATGACAATTTCACTAAATTATGCACCTGGTCCACTACTAACAAACTACTAATTAACCTCAGAAAAAACAATATCATGGTATTTGCCTCAGTCAAGAAATTACCCATTAGTCCTCCTATTTGGTAACCCAAAATACAGAGACTGAATGACTGAAAAATCGGACTTATGTGTATTAAGTCCAATATGTCATTTCTTGGACTATTTCCTTTTCTCTGAGGTAAGGTGATCTTGGAGCTGGTATATATTTATATATATATATATATATATATATATATATATTTATATATATATATATATATATATATATATATAAGTGTGTGTGTGTGTAATTTGGAGTCTGTGGGGGGGCTTGCCCCCCACATGGGGAGGTTACAAGAGGGCTTCCCCCCAAAAAAAATAAGTTTTAAGTAGAAGGTTGGTTTTCAAAATTCACTTTTTTTGGCAATTTGAAAAATATAACACTTAAACTTGAAAACTGGAAACATCAGTAAGTTGAGCTTTTACAATACCTCACTAGCTTTGCTAAAACTATGATATTCATACTAATGGAAAAAATGTAAAATAAAAAAATGTCTTTGGATAGTTTATCTTAATTTTAGTTATATCAGCTAAGAACATAGCCGGTCTTAGGCATAGGCCAACTAAGCGGCCGCCTAGAGCACTGCTTTAGTGGGAGCACTTTACCAGTATTTATTTGGTGTAGGTAGACCAGGATGGGGGCACTGGGTGGTGTGGTGGGGGGTGCCATTGTGCCCTCTGCCTAGAGCACCAGTTGACCTAAGGCCACTCCTGGCCAAAAATCTTTAAAAAAATTCCTGTGCTCAGTTCTTCTAAGCAATACTGAATGAGGAACATCAACTGTTATAAAATCTGTGAGGTGCCCTATGAATTTAGCCATAGTCACCTTGCCTTACACCTTGCTTTGCATATAACACTTGGCAGTCTCTAAACCTGACAAATTTAGCAATGAAAGGATAAGATGAAATGGTTAACCATTGCTGTAGTCACAGGGAATGACAGGTTCTCGCAGTAACTCATATGGGATGTTGCTGGGAGGTGCCAACAATCTTGGATAGCAAATTTTGCAAGAAGGTAATAAGATATTGCCCTTCATTATCTTAAGGCTGGCCAAAAAATATATAATGTTGTTTCTGGAGAGCCCTTTAAGATTTTTTGTTTTCATGTCTCTGGTTGCAGTCCATTGTATATATATATATATATATATATATATATATATATATATATATATATATGGATCTAGGACTATTGAAGGAAAGTTCAGTAGTTTGAATCCACAATCACCGAATACACTTTAATGAAAGGGCTTTCACCGAAAAAGCTCTTTCGTTAAAGTGTGTTAAAAAAAACAAAAACAAACGAAACACTAAATCTACTTTTATGCAGGGGGGCAAGCCCCCCTGCACCCTCCCATGTGGGGGCTGTGCCTCCACACACCCCCTACTTTAATATTTTCACTCCAAGATCGCACTACAGTGAGGAAAAGTGAATATTCCCTTATACGCACAGTAGTATGACCTCCACAACAGGCATACTTACGTGAAAGTGCTTCTTCGGTGAAAAGCACTTTCGAGTAAGTATGCCTAGCCGATAGTGATTCGGTGATGTTGTCATTCGGGGATCAGTACAGATCCCATATATATATATATATATATATATATATATATATATATATATATATATTTATATATATACATAGAGAGGGAGGTATATAGATAAATATATAAATATGCGTGTGCAATTTTAAATCACAGTGATTTTATTGTTGCCATCAAGAACTGATTTTTTTTGGGTGCCAGTACTTGTTGTGATATGTCACACCTTTCATAACCAGTGTTAAAATTAAATGTTTCAGTCATGCTAATTCTTCAAAATTGATCCTATATGTATACTCCCATTATGTATGGTGTCTCAGGATGGTCAAGTTTAACATGCAACAGAGTAAACTGAATAAACTTGATGAGTAGGACTGTGAAACAGTACAGTAACCACTACTGTATTGCATAGTTTGAGCTCAGTCGTTACTTTTTTAAAGTGGAAATTTTCACTGTAACCTGCTATCTTAAAAGATGTTGCACTGGAAGTCCATGTTAGTGTAATGTTCTAAACTTGCCTGCTACAAAATGAAAATACAATTGGATGAAAATATTAAACATTTTTCCAAATGTTCTGGCCAAATTTCTTACAGCCTGTGTACTATTGCTCCAGTTCTCCCCTCAAAAAGACCAAAGACCTAGTTTAAACAACCTGGTCAGCAAAATAAATAAACAAATAAGTAATTAAATGCATAAACTCAGAGAATGTTCTTGAGATGACAGTGATCTGTGGAATCTTGGACAAACTAAGTTTATTCTTTCCTAACCTCCTCTATTTAAGGTTCAGCTCCATTTCCTGCATGTTACACACATCTTCCTAAGTACTTTTAAGCTGGCTAGAAACTTGGTAAACTATGTTTGTGTGGGGAACTATACTGTGTTTGTGTTGGGGCATTATACTGTGTTTGTGTTGGGTACTATACTGTGTGTGGGGCATTATACTGTGTTTGTGTTGGGTACTATACTGTGTTTGTATGGGGCATTATACTGTGTTTGTGTTGGGTACTATACTGTGTTTGTGTGGGGCATTATACTGTGTTTATGTTGGTACTATACTGTGTTTGTGTGGGGCATTACATTGTGTTTGTGTTGGGTACTATACTGTGTCTGGGGGCATTATACTGTGTTTGTGTTGGGTACTATACTGTGTTTGTGTGGGGGTATTATACTGTGTTTGTTTTGGGTACTATACTGTGTTTGTGTGGGGCATTATACTGTGTTTGCGTGGGGCATTATCCTCCTAATATGATATTCTCCATTCACCAATTCCTTATGTCAAGCTTCTGATATATTTTTTAATTAGAGTCTTGAGTTTAGCAAAGGACTTACATCTCTGAACTGGATAGCAAACCATGTGAATGGATGACAGCTGTACTGTTTAATAAAAGTCCTAAATGAAGGTTTGTAGAACTTGTAATTATTAATAAACAAGAGCTATGCCTGTCATGGTTGTTATTGTGAAATGCCAAAGCAGTGTATGTGTAACTTAAATATTACTCATGGGAAAGGTTCCTGACTTGCCACAAGGCCATTGCATATCGAAGTCATACTGTTCCTGTATGGTATGCAGTTTCAGTTAAAAACAAAGAACCTTGTTATCATGTCTAATGCCATTGCCAAAATGGTACTGTTTGTTGCTAACAACTTGTTCTAGTACTGTGGTTGTGCAGATATGTTTTATCCTCATACTCCACATACATTGACCCTTGGACATGGCAATACACATTCAGTACTCTGTTACACTGCTTTAAAGTCTATGAATGTGCTAAGCATGTGTTTAATATACAGGATTATGATTTAGTCTGTCAACATAACCATGTAATTATGCATCTGAGAAGTGGATGTCAAGAAATTCAGTATGAAGTGAAGCTCAAAAAGGTGAATCTTGACAGACATTTTAAAAACACACGACAACGTTGCTATGCTTGGAGAATCTTTTGTAGTACATGGAGCTTTACCTGTTCCGTGTACTACCAGATACAGGGTAAGAAAGAAGTGTGGAGGCACAAAGTGCTTTACAGCTTTGAAAGCTGTAAAATACTAACAACAAAGGAAAAAAACGAAAACCATCAACCATTAAAATACCAGGACTTTATCAGACACTGATGAAGTAAGTCCTTGTATCATTTTTTAAGAAAGTACTACATTGAAGAAAACTTATTTTGGTGGATGACAGGTGCCATTTCTTTCTTTACAATTAGGGTTTGCTATCTGAGTCTGTCAACATTTCCGTGTATGGTACCATCTCTCAAAAGCTGTAAAACTCTTAGCACCATCACACAATGTTTTGCAGTGCACGTAGCTTTGGATGGTTTGATGTATTATGACACTGAGAGAAAAAAAAAGAAACAAACAAGAAAAGAAACAGCAGGACAGCAAAGTACTTTGAATCTTTTAACCCTGTAACACACCTAGCTGTGCTTCAAAGACAGCAGTCAGAAGTGAAGTTTATTTCTGATCCTGTAACAGTTTCAGAAACTGTTACACACTTCACACTGCCGGACATACACACAAAAAGTGTGGCTGCAAGAAGTACCCCACAGACTTTAAGTTGTTTCAGGTTCCCAGTGCTATTCTCTGCTGACTGTTCTTTATGCTCTAACATGAGAGGCATGCAGGATTATGATCAGGTCTGCAATTATTACCAGCTTATTATGAGCTCAAGACATACATGCCAAGAAATTCAACTCGGGAGTGAAGCTTGAGAGGTGAACCTAGACATTCATGTCAAGAACACATAATAAAAAATTATGATCAGTGAACTAATCATAACTCTTTATAGTGCATGGATCTTTATCTGTTCCATGTACTATCTGTTGTCGAAAAATAAAAAAGCGTAGGAGAGTGAAGTGTTTTACCAGCTTTGAAAGCTGGTAAAGCACTTAGCACTGTCAAATGACAGGAGCACACCTCTCATCTTCTTTAACTAAGAACTCTCAACAATTCCAAAACTAATGTGGGAACAAAGGATCAAAATAAGAGACCATTATTAGATATTGCTGTCCTTTACTTAAAATGTTAATAGAACAACGGGTTTTATACCAACAACAATTAAAAAGAATGAAATTATAATATCTGGATTTATTAAGTGACTGTAATCATCAGTGATTTACCAGTTATAAGTGGCTCAGCAAAAGTATTAGAAAAACTCAGGGACAGTTGAGAGTAATGCACATCTGTGGAAAAAAAAAAATATATATATATATATATATATATATATATATATATATATATATATAGTTTACCAAGTGCCACTGTTCCTTGCCAGCAAGCATTGTCCTCTGTTAGCCCATAGTATGAACCTGATCTTATCAACACTTAGGGAGGTGTGTAACACTTGTTAAGTACCCACTAAATGCTGCTACAATTGGGTCTTATGCTAGGGAAGGTGTTAACCAGTTTATCTTTTTCTGGCTATTGGAGCAGTTTACATTCATATCGTCAATCCTACTATGGGCAAAACCACTTCTGCGAAACCTGAAGTGCGAACGTCTCCAAAGTCGAATTCCACATAAACGAATGGCAAAAACTCGCCCCCTTTTTAACCCATGGTAGCACTGGTGTGGAGGTGTTGCATGGCCAGAAATGTCGAATTCGACATTATTTCGATATTTGGAATTTTTGCGGTTTCGTGGAAACGGTTCGCTTAAGTGACCGGTGGATCATTTGTGATCGACTATATGAAGGTAAACCTGTTGGAGCATTATCTTAAGTTTCATGCACTACAATAGCATAATAGCTATGAAAGGTGATTAACAAAAGTTTGTCAATCACCTTTTGTACATTAAGAAGGTTTCCAACATGAACATGTGTTTGTTATGCATCTTTCTTATATCAGAAAGGTGATAAACAATGTTGCATTTTCTCAGTATTGTAGTGTAATCATAGTTGTGTATATCCTATATTTTTATTTTGAATGCCATTACATTATAATAAGGTTTTAGCATAGTCTAGTCTGAGGAGGTTTACTAAATTTATTTTTAATTTATTTTCATGTATATTTGCTATTGATCAGTTTTTTAAGGATGTTCAGGAGAAAAAACAGTGACTTTTTTCTGAGGGCACTTTTTCAGTGTTTAATTTTTTTATGCATACTGCAAGATGCATTTTGTATGCAGTCTGTTTTCTTAGGTTCAGAGGTAGGTACTAGGCTATCTGCCCTAGGGTATTTATAAGCCTAGCCAGAGTGTGTCGGCTTTCGCCACCTCATTAATTAATTAACTGAGCCTCTGTCAAGAAGAGCCAATGAAGTGATCCAAGGGGTGTATTTTCTGTTACCCATCTTAATCTTAACTTGCATAAACTGCTTAAACTGCATAGAAAGCCAATTTCTTTAGCAGCAATGATTTCATCCAGTGTCAGAAGTACTCATTTACTTGAGAATAACCCCAACTATTACAATAGGCTGCTAAAATCCAACTAGTTTGCTGTTCTGTAATGGAGCTATTGACTACAGCTGCTTTCCTGAAGTGATATTTCTGTGTTGGTTTGTACATATGTGGAAACAAAACACACTGCTTCAGTCACATAGGTGTTTCCACATGGTCAGCAAACACCAAAGCAAACATATGTGGAAATCAGCAAACATACATACAAATTAGTATGCAAATGAATAATACAAATATTAATATTAATGAGAAGGTACGCCTTATATTGAAAAATTTAAAGCAAAATCAGCACCACTTATTTCCTTGCTAACAATCTCTCTCACCTTAGTTTCTAGTCAAGGATATAGCGCCATATATTTCCAATTTAACATTATTTTAAATCAACCAGTTACATTTATGTAGTGATAAAGTACAAAGAAAAATGTTTCTATGTGGTTTGGATAAAATACATTTACATTCCCCATCTGTGTTAATTATACTACGCACATAGTATCTAGAAACAATATTAGTTCCATTATAAACAGTACACCTTAACATCTCCAGACTGTGTTAATTCAGTTGCACCCAGATGTCCTTTGCAAAGGCTGAATTACTTCAACTAAGCACACATAATCTTATTGTTTGATCAATAACTAAAGACCATTTTGTTATGCTATGCCTATCATCTAGATTTTTAGTGAATCAGCATAATAGAAGTAATACAACCTCTACATGCTGTATTTTTGTGACAAACAACTGCTAAAATGCCTCATCAGCAAATCCAAATTCATAAGGATAATTAAAATAAAATAAAAAATAAATAAGCTTAACCAAACCTATATCAGCATCACTAAATTTGGATCTAATCTTCAAACTGAGCATACCACTTCTTACTCTAGAAACGACAGATTTGTTAGATCACCAAAATAATCTGACTCTTACACAACTCAAAATCATCTGCAGTATAATCCACAAACTCAACAAATAGCATTCCTTACACAGTCTTGTCCAAATCCATAACTCTCTAGACTCTTAAGAGTACAACACAAATGCCTCTTAACTGTTGTCAGATTCTACAACCACTTATGTGATTCCAGATATATAATCTATGGAATCATACTGTGGAAATTGATACCAACAGATATTAGAACAGAAGCCAACAACAAATAATTTACATAACAATTGAAACCTATCTACCTAACAATCAGAATAAATTGTACCTGCTAATACTACTTTCTAATCAGGAGCTAAACAGAAATGTTCATGTTTAACTTATAAAATGTATACCTTTTGGTACTGTAACCTTATACCCTCTGCTTTTTCATCGCACTCATATACTCTTATTCAGAGACTATAGCCCTTAACCCTATCCACTAACACTTTCCTTATTTTGCTCACATTCACACTTTTCTTCATCTTCTCAGATTTATATTGCCATACTTCCACTAACATTTATTTTCTCCTCAACCATGTGTCACTAGTTTTAAGCAAAGTAATATTTTTATAACTAACAAAAATATCTTATCACTCAATGATGCAACTGTTTTACAAACTGTAAAAATATTTATATCTCCCTGAAACTATATTTTAGAAGAATATGACTGTATTTTGTCTTCTAACTGCAATGTTATATTCTAATTGTGAAATCTTATTACTCAACAATGCAAATGTTTTTCTAATTGTAAAATATGTATTCTTATACATATGTAACTGTGTTAACAACAATATGTCTGTAGTAAATTGTCTAACTCCATTATTCTGTTCTAATTGCTGTCACACATTGGAGCTTTTCTTTTAGGCCACTGATGAAAAGGAGGCTTTTTGCAGGCTTAATCATCCTATCCTGGTAAACAAAGTAGGTAAGTAAGTAAATGTATAAATAACATTTTATTGTGGTTGGGTATCATAGAACTGCACATGATAAACTACCAGAATCGTATTTTGCTGCATGTTATTTCTCCACAATCACCTTTGTTTTATAAGTGTATTAGCACTGCATATGATAAATGCACACCATGTATGCTGTTGTTTCTTGGCCACCTAAGGTATATTTGTAATTATTCAAAATAAAGTAAAATGCTCCTAATATCTAAATTTGTTTATTGCTTCTCACTACTGTCTATCAGACACATGTATCTGTCAAAAATCAAGAGAGTAATGCTGTATGTTTTTGCTGTGCCACTATTATTTACTGCAACCATAAATATGCAGCAGAATTAGTACACTGCTAGTGCTGAGAATTTTTATCACACTGAAAGACTCACATGGTAACAGTGCACTAAATATTTGCAATTATGCAGTCATGTAAAATAAATTGTCTCTTACTTCTGAAAATAGTATTTCTCAAAGAATCAGCACAATCGTACTATAATTTGATTCCCATTAAACATCTTTCTTCACAAGTGCTTAGCCCAGTAAAATCAATGCAGTCTTCAGATTTCAGATTAGGGTATGATGAATTTATACAGCATCCACATTATATATATATATATATATATATATATATATATATATATATATATATATATATATATATATATATGCACAGGCATTACTGTTCTTCTAGTTCTACCCTGCCAATATACCAGAACATTTTTTCCCATAATAAGTGTCCAGGCTGTTCTTAAACATATCTAAAATATTGTTTACTTTAATTTAATTTGGTAGTCTGTTCCATGCATCAGCTACTCTCTCAGAGAACCAGTTAGTATACTGTGCATGATAGAAGTGCATTACGCAATTTAGTATTTGAAGTGTGGATCATTTCAAATGATCAGATGAAATTCCACTTCATCGAACTTCATAACGATGAGACAAAGTTGCCGAAGATTTAGTTTCACAATCACCTGGATCACAATAAAATAACTCTTGGAAATGAACCACTTGTCTAGCAACACTTCAACAACAAACTGAAGCAAATCAAACCCACCCAAGGGGGGCTTCACCCCCACAACCCACCATCTACACCCCCTAACTAAATATACCAACTCTGAGATTGCACTACAGTGGAGAAAAGGGCAAAGATCACCATGGTGACCAAGTGATTTGTTTCCAGGAGTTATTTTAATGTGATCTGGATGTTTGTGAAACTACATCTTCTGCAACTTTGTCTCATCATTATGAAGTGCAAAGAAGTGGAATTTTGATAAGTAGAAGTAGATCCAAATTAATAAATCCTCTACATGCTGTACTTTACTTATACCACAATGATTTTGTAACCATGTAAATTAAGTGAAACAGTCTTGTTACTTATATTGAGTTATTACCTATTAATCTGAAAAAAGAAATGAATTAACACTAATTTGTTCTTCTGTGCAAAGCAAAATTGTATATCACAGCTTGACATCTGGAGGCTACTTTAACTGTATTGCACATCACAGTGCCTTATTTGAGGGAAATAATAATATCATCCAATCATTTCACAACGATGGAGACAATGGTGTTGTGCTGTTTTCATATTAACAGTGTAGAAATGATATTTTAAGCATTTAAAGCAACAAAAATGGTTCTATTTCTTATATTTGACTACTGTTTCTCTCTACTGGGTATCATGGAATGAAACTTGTCAAACAATCAAGATCATTTTGATTTACAGTGGTTTCTCATTAAATACTGTACAATATATTTGCAAACATGTACATAAAGTTAAATACTTCTCTTGTTTACATTATTGCCTAGCACTTATCAGACACTCAAGACTGTGTTGCTGTTTGTTGTTTCCCCATGAAAATATGCACCGCAAATATAAGCAGTAAGCAAAATTAAATATTTTTTATTTATATTCACTTGCAATTTCTCTGTGTCAGATATAAAAAAATAGTACTTATGAAACAATCAGGACATATTGCAATATTTTGTACCCCATTGAACAATGCACCAAAAGATATTTACAAAACATATAAAACAAAGTCACATTCCCCAAAGTAAGACGTAATAAGCAAAATGAGGCCAGGGGAATATTTAAGATGTTCTTTCTCAAACCATCTCCTTTTCCCATAATGGCCATCCTACCATGCACTGCATTCTAATGGAACACTACAAGTGTTCTACAAGACAACATTTGGCATTGACAAATACTTGTCCGATATTCTCCCAGAAGATTAACTCTTTCAGAATAAGGTTCAGTCTCCTGATGATATTCTTCTATCCCAAAGTAGATTTGGATGGCATGATACCGAGTCTACTGAATTATCATAGGATCACAGGATCATAGGAAGTTACTAGTCTGTTGGCCCTGAAGCCCTTATAAGCCTAGCCAAGAGCTTAGCCCATGTTTAGACAAGTCAGCACCTAATGCCCCTGTCCAACATGGCTACAGGTGGAATCCAAGGGGCGTACTTTCTGTTTCCCATCCAGTTATCCAGGTTGCACTTAAAAAAGGATAATGAGGTACTCTGCTTGACGTGGACAGTGAGTCTATTCCACAGATGAGGGAGTCTCTGGGACACAACTCTGTCCTACCAACAAGTCCTACTGATGTCCCAGACCAGGTTGAGGTCACGCGTGTGGGTTACTTGAGTGGAGCTTGACTTGTGGATATGCACCAGCCCCATCAAGGCGGGGTCTGAGATTGTTTTGTATGCCAGGCTGAGGTCACCTCTGAGGAGTCTGTATGAAACTGAGTAGAGGGACAGGGCTTTTAACTCATCTGTGTAGGGTAGATGTTTGAGGCCCTGGATTCTCCTGGTGAGGAACCTCTGTGGTTTCTCCAGCTGCTGCATGTGCTTTGTGAGGTACGTGCTGAAAGAGACATTGTACTCAATAATGGGCCTTATAAGGGAAGAATACAGGGATCTTATGAACTCCTTGTTCCTGGATGAGATACCTTTACTTATGAGGTAGGCCATGTAGAAGCTTTCCATACAACAGAAGCAACATGGTGGTCAAAAGTTAGGTTGCTATCAATCTGGGTGCCCAAATCCCTCATGACTGATTGCATGCTTAGGACATTGTTATTAATGTGATAATTTGTGGAGACATCACTCTCCTCAAAGGGGATGATGATGCATTTTTCGGTTTAAAGCTTGAGGCCATGTTCCTGGCACCAGTCATTTGTTTGGTTGAGACACTCTTGGAGGATGTCCATGTCACTAGGGGAATTGATGACAGCACCCAGCTTGCAGTTATCTGCAAACCTGGTCAGCCATAGCCCACTGGTTTAGGCCTGCACCTCAGAAATGTATATCCCAAATAACAGAGGCCCCAAGACCAATCCCTGGGGTACGCCACTCATTATGGTTCTACTGCTTGAGGTGGCTTCCCCTAGTTTTAATAGGTAAGCCAGTTTGCTACTCATCTGGTAATATATGAATTGATGCCTAATTGAGAGAGTTTATCTATTATGCCCGAGTGGGGAATAGTGTCATAGGCTTTGGCCCAGTCAAGGTAGCCAGTGTGCACCATCTTCCTCTCATCCATGGCTTTAGTGACTGTCTCAAAGAAGTCAACCAAATTTAATAGACAGGACATTCCCCTGACGAAGCCAAAATGTGTGGGATTGAGTGGTTGGAGGTTGCCAATGTACTTGATAATGAGGTCCATGATAATCTGTTCTATGGCCTTGTAGATCAGGCTAGTTAGGCTGATGAGTTTATAATCCCCGGATCAGTTAATGCAAACTCAGAATACATCCATTCATTCATTTGATAATCATGTTTTGCATTCCTCTATAGTTAAATTGTGTTGTGGACAATACCCATTACACCGCAGAGCTTAGATGCTAAGTCCATTTATGAGACTATAAACATTTTAAGAGAAATAATTTTGCTTTCATAAAAAATAAATACTGAATGATTCTGAGAAGTATCATATCCCAAACTCTCAAAGTACAATTATGTGAAATTATTTATATGATATGTTTTCAGTCTAATCTGGAATGCATGGGATTTATGTGGTTGATGTCTTTAAAACTTCTAACAGGCTGTCTGTTAATTCACAGAGTTTAATTTATCATGTGAGATTATAACTATCAGACAATAAATTACCAGAAAGCCTACAGTTTTGTTAAATTATCCCCAACTTTCTATTATTTTCAAATCCTTGTTCTTAACAGGTGGATCTTACATTTTAAGTATACCACAGTCACTTTCAAAATTCATGTTTTATATTATTATTTCTCTATAAACTTTATTTTTTGTCACAATTCTGTAGTAAGTCAAATTATCATTTTTATTATCACTTAATGCATTGGAGGAATTTCATTTACCCAGCAATTTTAATGCAGTTGTAATAGCACTACTTAGGTGTCCAAACAGTACATGTTAAAGACACAAGGCATTTCATAACATCTCCTCTGCCTTTTCAGTATGCAAGCAATGACAATTTATTGGCTCTCAAGACCATTTGCTAGCCATGACAATATAATTGCTCCCAAGGCCATTTGCTAGAAATGACAATATAATGGCTCCCAAGGCCATTTGCTAGCAATGACAGTATAATGGCTCCCAAGGCCAATTGCTAGCAATGACAATATAATGGCTCCCAAGGCCATTTGCTAGCAATGATATTATAATGGCTCCCAAGGCCATTTGCTAGCAATGACAATATAATGGCTCACAAGGCCATTTGCTAGCAATGACAATATAATAGCTCCTAGGGCCATTTGCTTGCAACCATAATATAATGGCTCCCAAGGCTAATTGCAATGACAATATAACGGCTCCCAAGGCCAATTGGCAGCAATGACAATATAATGGCTCCCAATGCCATTTTCTAGCAGTGACAATATAATGACTTCCAAGGCCAATTGGTAGCAATGACAATATAATGCCTCTCAAGGCCAATTGCTAGCAAAGACAGAATAATGCCTCCTAAGGCCATTTGCATGACTATATAATGGCTCCCAAGGCCATTTACTAGCAATGACAATATAATGGCTCCCAAGGCCATTTGCTAGCAATGATATTATAATGGCAGCCAAGGCCATTTGCTAGCAATGACAATATAATGGCTCCTAAGGCCATTTGCTAGCAATGACAATATAATGGCTGCCAAGGCCATTTGCTAGCAATTATATTATAATGGCTCCTAAGGCCATTTGCTAGCAATGACAATATAATGGCTCCCAAGGCCATTTGCTAGCAATGACATTATAATGCCTCCCAAGGCCATTTCCTAGTGATGACAATATAATGGCTCCTAAGGCCATTTACATGACAATATAATAGCTCCCAAGGCCATTTGCTAGTGATGACAATATACTGTTTCCCAAGACCATTTGCTAGCAATGACAGTATAATGGCTCCTAAGGCCATTTGCTAGCAATGACAATATTATGGCTCGCATGGCCATTTTCTAGCAGTGACAATATAATGACTCCTAAGGCCAATTGGTAGCAATGACAATATAATGCTTCTCAAGGCCAATTGATAGCAATGACAATATAATGGCTCCTAAGGCCATTTGCATGACAATATAATGGCTGCCAAGGCCATTTACTAGCAATGACAATATAATGGCTCCCAAGGCCATTTGCTACCAATGATATTATAATGGCACCCAAGGCCATTTGCTAGCAATGACAATATAATGACTCCCAAGGCCATTTGCTAGCAATGATATTATAATGGCTCCCAAGGACATTTGCTAGCAATAACAATATAATGGCTCCCAAAGCCATTTGCTAGCAATGGCAATATAATGGCTACCAAAGCCAATTGGCAGCAATGACAATATAATGGCTCCTAAGGCCATTTTCTAGTAGTGACAATATAATGGCTCCCAAGGCCAATTGCTAGCAATGACAATATAATGCCTCTCAAGGCCAATTGCTAGCAATGACAATATAATGGCTCCTAAGGCCATTTGCAGGACAATATAATGGCTCCCAAGGCCATTTGCTAGCAATGACAATATAATGGCTCCCAAGGTCATTTGTTAGTGATGACAATATAATGGTTTATAAGGCCATTTGTTAGCAATGACAATATAATGGATCCCAAGGCCATATGCTATCAATGACAATATAATTGAACTTATGGCCATTTGCTAGCAATGACAATATAATAGCTCCCAAGGCTATTTGCATGACAATATAATGGCTCCCAAGTCCATTTGCTAGAGATGACAATATAATGGCTCACAAGGCCATTTGCTAAAAATGACAATATAATTGCTCACAAGGCCATTTGCTAGCAATGACAATATAATGGCTCCTAAGGCCATTTGCTAGCAATGACAATATAATGGCTCCCAAGGCCATTTGCTAGCAATGATATTATAATGGCTCCCAAGGCCATTTGCTAGCAATGACAATATAATGGCTCCCAAAGCCATTTGCTTGCAATGACAATATAATGGCTCTTAAGACCATTTGCTAGCAATTACAATATAATGGCTCCCAAAGCCATTTGCTTGCAATGACAATATAATGGTTCTTAAGACCATTTGCTAGCAATGACAATATAATGGCTCCCAAGGTCATTTGTTAGTGATGACAATATAATGGATCCCAAGGCCATTTGCTATCAATGACAATATAATCGCACCTATGGCCATTTGCTAGCAATGACAATATAATAGCTCCCAAGGCTATTTGCATGACAATATAATGGCTCCCAAGTGCATTTGCTAGAGTTGACAATATAATGGCTCACAATGTCATTTGCTAACAATGACAATATAATGGCTCCTAAGGCCATTTGCTAGCAATGACAATATAATGGCTCCTAAGGCCATTTTCTAGCTATGAGAACATAATGGCTCCTAAGGCCATTTGCTAGTAGTGACAATATAATGGCTCCCAAGGCCAATTGCTAGCAATGACAATATAATGCCTCTCAAGGCCAATTGCTAGCAATGACAATATAATGGCTCCTAAGGCCATTTGCAGGACAATATAATGGCTCCCAAGGCCATTTGCTAGCAATAACAATATAATGGCTCCCAAAGCCATTTGCTAGCAATGACAATATAATGGCTCCTAAGACCATTTGCTATCAATGACAATATAATGGCTCTCAAGATCATTTGCTAGTGATGACAATATAATGGCTCATAAGGCCATTTGTTAGCAATGACAATATAATGGATCCCAAGGCCATTTGCTATCAATGACAATATAATGGCTCCTAAGACCATTTGCTAGCAATGACAATATAATGGCTCCTAAGGCCATTTTCTAGCAATGACAACATAATGGCTCCTAAGGCCATTTGCTAGCAATGACAATATAATGGCTTCCAAGGCCATTTGCTAGCAATGACAATATAATGCCTCCCAAGGCCATTTCCTAGTGATGACAATATAATGGCTCCTAAAGCCATTTACATGACAATATAATAGCTCCCAAGGCCATTTGCTAGTGATGACAATATACTGTTTCCCAAGACCATTTGCTAGCAATGACAGTATAATGGCTCCTAAAGCCATTTGCTAGCAATGACAATATTATGGCTCACAAGGCCATTTTCTAGCAGTGACAATATAATGACTCCTAAGGCCAATTGGTAGCAATGACAATATAATGCCTCTCAAGACCAGTTGTTAGCAATGACAATATAATGGCTCCTAAGGCCATTTGCATGACAATATAATGGCTGCCAATGCCATTTACTAGCAATGACAATATAATGGCTCCCAAGGCCATTTGCTAGCAATGATATTATAATGGCACCCAAGGCCATTTGCTAGCAATGACAATATAATGGCTCCTAAGGCCATTTGCTAGCAATGACAATATAATGGCTCCCAAGGCCATTTGCTAGCAATGATATTATAATGGCACCCAAGGCCATTTGCTAGCAATGACTATATAATGGATCCCAAAGTCATTTGCTAGCAATGACAATATAATGGCTACCAAGGCCAATTGGCAGCAATGACAATATAATGGCTCCTAAGGCCATTTTCTAGTAGTGACAATATAATGGCTCCCAAGGCCAATTGCTAGCAATGACAATATAATGCCTCTCAAGGCCAATTGCTAGCAATGACAATATAATGGCTCCTAAGGCCATTTGCAGGACAATATAATGGCTCCCAAGGCCATTTGCTAGCAATGACAATATAATGGCTCCCAAGGTAATTTGTTAGTGATGACAATATAATGGCTTATAAGGCCATTTGTTAGCAATGACAATATAATGGATCCCAAGGCCATTTACTATCAATGACAATATAATGGCTCCTAAGGCCATTTGCTAGCAATGACAATATAATAGCTCCCAAGGCTATTTGCATGGCAATATAATGGCTCCCAAGTCCATTTGATAGAGATGACAATATAATGGCTCACAAGGCCATTTGCTAGCAATGATATTATAATGGCTCTCAAGGCCATTTGCCAGCAATGACAATATAATGGCTCCCAAAGCCATTTGCTAGCAATGACAATATAATGGCTCCCAAGGTCATTTGTTAGTGATGACAATATAATGGCTCATAAGGCCATTTGTTAGCAATGACAATATAATGGATCCCAAGGCCATTTGCTATCAATGACAATATAATCACACCTATGGCCATTTGCTAGCAATGACAATATAATAGCTCCCAAGGCTATTTGCATGACAATATAATGGCTCCCAAGTCCATTTGCTAGAGATGACAATATAATGGCTCACAATGCCATTTGCTAACAATGACAATATAATGGCTCCTAAGGCCATTTTCTAGCAATGACAACATAATGGCTCCTAAGGCCATTTGCTAGCAATGACAACATAATGGCTCCTAAGGCCATTTGCTAGCAATGACAATAAAATGGCTCCCAAGGCCATTTGCTAGCAATGACAATATAATGCCTCCCAAGGCCATTTCCTAGTGATGGCAATATAATGGCTCCTAAGGCCATTTACATGACAATATAATAGCTCCCAAGGCCATTTGCTAGTGATGACAATATAATGTTTCCCAAGACCATTTGCTAGCAATGACAGTATAATGGCTCCTAAGGCCATTTGCTAGCAATGACAATATTATGGCTCACAAGGCCATTTGCTAGCAATGACAATATAATGACACCCAATGCCATTTTCTAGCAATGGCAATATAATGGCTCCCAAGGCCACTCTCTCAGTTTCTATTCTGATAGATCAGATCTTTAGTTTTTTTACTGCTACAATAGATATTTGCATCATTAATCTTTGTGTGCTCATTGTTTTTCTTCAACAGCCACTGTAAATCATTTATCATTTGATCTATACCCTTTATAGTACTATTTAAAACACTGTGATTTTGGGTTATTCCATTTCTCTCCAAAAACATTGTTTCATTCAGTTGTCCAGCAAAAAGTAGCCAGTAATGGTTTCTTACTGAGCAGAGCACATGTATTATGAATGACATTAAAGATCATTTTAGTAAAATGCAGAGGGATGATTTTGTCCAATGATACAGTTCACTAAAATTGTTTCATATTTGTTAAGGAGTGATACTCTAAAATATTCTAAACTGAGGGCCGTTTAATACATAAACATTACTATGTTTACATATGCACCATTGATGGCACAGTGGTGCAGCAGTAGTGTTGTCACCTCATAGCAAGTGGCTCTCCGGTTTGATTCTAAGCTGGGGTGCCTTCTTTGTGGAGTCTGCACATTCTCCCTGTGTTTGTGTGAGTTTCATCTGGGTGCTCTGGTTACCTCCCATGTTAGAAAGACATGTATCTGGAGTGTTTCTCCCTGGGCCTCTGCTGAAAATAGGCTTTGTTCCAAGCTGAACTTTCCAAGTTGACAAATGTTTAATAAATAAATATATGTTAACGCCATCATTTTCATTCATTGCCTAGAACAAATGTCATGTACCAATTTCCCAGTCATTGACTACCTCATCTACTTAGGTTCACTTTCCAGCCAGTGATACGAAAAGTCTGTATGACAGATGTTAAATCACTGGGTTGGAGTCATATTGACTGTTTTGTTCTCTTTTTCCTGAGAGCACACTCTTGCAGTACTGTTAACAAAATCCTCATATAATTGTAATGTATGTGTCATGTCCGCTGTATAAACTTCTTGTGAACTAGACAGGACATTTGCTAATAGTATCAGAAACCTCTGCTCATTGTTCCTTCGCTAGTAAAGAAAAGCTCTTCCCGAAGAAGTCTGACACCCTGAATTTGTTATCAAATCAGTCAGTGTAATGCATATATATTCAGGGCAGACATCACGATGACTTCTAATTAGCCAAGAAAAACATTAAAGGAACTCCAAACCTACCGAAATGTTAATATTTCAGCAAAGTAAAAATAAACAACAAAATGTTAATGTCATGCTTTTTTTCAATGTATAAAATACTTGGAACCATAAAAGAATTTAGATCATAAATTGTTTGGCAACAATGTCCAGTCAGATAGCAGCCCTTAACTATTTATTTATTTATTTATTGAAATTTCTTGATTGGGAAAGTCCACTGGGTCAGGAAATAATTTTCAGTCGAGGCCCAAGGAGAAAAGCTCCACTGCCAAAAAATGCACATAGTTAAAGTCATTAAACAGTTTTAACAAAGCAAATTATACAGGTTAAATAGTACAACAGGTGTTAATAAAATTGATAGAAATATTATATACATATACATATGTCAACAATTGACAGAGTTGCTATATACATATAATACATATACTAGACACAAAGTGCCAAAACAAGTATCTTAAATTTATCAAAGCTGTGTTCAAAATAACTTTTGAATTGATAATGTTGATAGGAACAATTGAATTGTAAAAGTTTGAGAGCTGGAGGTGGGAGGTAGAAGTGAAACAGTAAATATGAAAAGGAAGGTAAGGAGATATTAAGGCATTTAGGTATTAGACCTCAAAGGTAAGAGGAGGTTAAAAAAATAAAATGGAAAGGTGGTTTGGAAGAAAAAAGTTATATTAGCATAGTGGCTGAGGAGTGAAGAGAGAAAGAGAGGAAGTATATTGTTTAGGTTGAGGTTGGTCAGACGACAGGGAAAAGAAAAATAGGGGGGATAGGAAAAAAAAGAAACATAAATGATTATTTATGATGACCTATAGTTTTGGGCACAGGAACAGATCTGATTGCTGAGGAAGTATTTCTTCAGAGATAGCTTGAATACTTTCAATGAGTCTAGAAGGGTGATGTCTGGGGGAAGGGCATTCTATATCCTAGCAGTGGCATAGGAGTAAAGGTTCTGACCAGCTCTTTTATTAGGTTTGAAAGTGGTTAAAAGCTATTTATTAGTGGATTGAAGATTACGGGATGGGGAATATGGTTGTAGGATGTGCTGTAGGGCAGGGCTGCTATCTGGTCTGTGAATTATTTTATGAGCTAGAGTTGGGTAGAATCGAGGTAGTGTTGTAATTCAAGCCAGTTTAATTCCTTAAGGGCTTGACAGTGGTGATTTTGGTAAGGTAAGCCAGTTGCAAATTTGGCAATTTTATGGTAGTATGATTACAGTTTATTTTTAAGAGACAGTTGGAGGTTGTTGAAAATGGGGGCCCCATATAAGAGGGATAGGAGCAGGAGACTACTGGCAAGTGTCTTTTTGGTGGGCTTGTCCTTGTAAAGTTTGTGTCAATAGAGTCTGCCAAGTTTTACGTGCGTTTTTTTTATTGTACTAAGTATGAGTTGTTCAGAAGTAAGTTTTGTTGAGTATGGTAATGCCTAATAGTTTGGCATGTCTTACTACTTCAAATTTTGTGTTGTCTTGTGAGTATATGTTGAAATCTTGTAGGGCTGGTTTAGCTGAGAATAGCAATAACTTAGATTTTTTACAGTTAAGTAGGAGTTGTGCTTCATGAACCTATGAACCTATTCAACCAGGTTTCTATGGCTGTAAAGGCATTTTGTGTTATACTTAGGTTTTGGAGATTATTTGAGGAGGAGATGATGGTGGAGTCATCTGCATATTGGATGAGCGTACTTTGAAGGGAGGCGGTATGCAGATTGTTTATGAAAATATTAAACAAGAGAGGCCCAAGAATAGACCCTTGAAGAACTCCTGGTTTTGTTAACTAGATATTTAGATAGGCTACCTTGCCATCTCACACACTGCGGTCTCTCAGCTAAATAGTTAGAGAACCATTTGAGGGTAGACTGAGAGCATCCTACTATTGATAGTTGCTGAAGTAAATTGGGATGTGAAACTCTGCCAAATGCTTTGGATAGGTCTAATAGAATTACTGATATTAGCAGTCCAGATTCCAAGCCTTTGTTCACAGTGTCTGTGAAGGAGAGAAGAGCAGTGGTGGCACTATGTTGTATCGGTGCAAGGAGGTTATTTTCAGAGAGATATTTTATTATTTATGTGTAAATACATTTCTCCAGTAGTTTGGATAGAGGGGAGAGGATAGAGATGAGTTGATAGTTGGTTAGTTTGTTGTTTTTTCCACCTTTGTTCAATAGAGTTATGATGGATTTTTTTCCAGAGTTTGGGAATATTGGATTCTTTAATGGATCTGTTAATGAGGATGATGACAGGGTAGGTAATTGCATTAGCAGCACATTTGAGATATTCTGACAGAATGTTGTCAATGGATAGGGAGCTATGTTTTATTTTTTTAAGAAGTTTATGCAATAGTGAGGTGGGTACTGCATGCAGAGAGAAAGAAGAGGCTGTAGGGTTATTTACTGAGGTTCCTGGCAGAGAGGAGTTGGTTGTATGGAGGTTTGTCTGAGCTACATCTATAGGGTTTGGATTGTCTGTGAGGTTAGACTGGGTATTAGGTAGATAATGATTTAGAAGGTTTAGAATACAAGTGATAAAATGGAAGTTAAATATTTGAACTATTTCATGTGGTTCATTGTCTGAGGCTGGTAATGGGTTTTCTGAGGTTCCAGGATTAAAGATGAAAAGATGGATTCCCAAAATTTGCTAGGGTTATTTGCTTGGCTGGATAGTTTTTGAGAGAAGTAAGTTTTTTGCCTGTAATTACTAATATTTTTTCTATGTTCTGTAGCCGTTTATATTTGAGCTCATTTTATTTGTTTTTATTTTTGTGACATTCATTCCAGAGTTTGATCTCTGGATAGTAATAGTTCTTTGGTGGCTTTAGTAAACCAAGGGGCATGGTTTAGCTTAGTCCTTTTGATGTAGATGGAGGCTAAGCTGTTAAGGGTATCTAAGAAGACTTTGTTAAAGTAAAGTAAGTAACTGCTTTTTCCAAAGGTAATGCTTTTAGTGAGGTCCAGTTCATGGATTTTAGTCTATTACTGAATAGTTTTTGGTTAAAGTTAGCTACATTTCTGCATGTTTTGTAAGTACGAGGTTTCACATAATGAATGGGGGCTCTATAGGTATATATTGGTGAATGACACTTAGGATGTTAAGAAGGGTACCAATGTTTGAGTATTTATGGGGGTCTGTGACTAGGATCCTGTCTAAGGTTGAGCAATGCTGGTTATTTTGCATTCTTGCAGGGCTGGAGTTAAGCTGTGTGTAGCCTTGCAGATTTATGCTATTCATAGGGGAAGCAGAGCTTAGTTATATCCA
Source organism: Protopterus annectens (assembly GCF_019279795.1). Lineage (NCBI taxonomy): Eukaryota > Metazoa > Chordata > Ceratodontiformes > Protopteridae > Protopterus > Protopterus annectens. Next base: position 629,709,916 of record NC_056725.1, on the reverse strand, counting down.
GTTAATGTTAGTATCACCTAGAATGATAATTTCTTTGACTAGATTTTGGGTTGCTCAACAAAGAAAATCTTCTAATATAAGGATGTTTTGGCCAAGTGGAATATACAGAGTTGCAATGTTTAATTGCATGGAGTTGTTTATTTGTAAGGGTGCTATGATTAGTTCTGTGCTTTGAAAAGATGAGACAGATTTAGCAGTAAAGGTTATTGCTAAATGGTTATGGTAAATTAAGGCTACACCACTGCCATTTTTATGTATTCTATCAGTTCATAAAATATTGTACCTGGGGGAATGATTTCAATATCTTGAAAATTACGTTTAAACCAGTTTTCAGTTACAGCTACTATATCAGGGGAGTATTGAGAAAGCCATGCATGAAATTTAATAATTTCATTGCAGATACTATGTGTGTTTAATGTAATAAATAGTAGTTGTTTTGTTGAGGGAGATCGGAGGGAGGTTTGTGGATGAGCAGGTCCTATGTTGGGATGAATATGCCCGCACTTGGATAATTTTAGGAGAAGATCTAAGAGAAGAGGGAAATTGTTTAATTTAGTGCTATGC